>NW_017972411.1:102405-117774 GCF_001876935.1 Asparagus officinalis | reverse complement strand
CACTAATAGAAAGTACCAGAAGCCTCCATTAAAGGCTGCCTTATTTTTTACTATAATTGAGAATAGAGATGCATGGACACCATACCATGCAAAATAGGAGCTTCTAGAGGCATTAGCCAGGAGGCCAGTTCATTTGTCGTCCCCCAAGAACATGAATATGAAGATGATAAACAGATTGGCCTGAAAAATACACTCAAGATCAGTCAATAAGCTCAAAACAGAATTAATAACAAACATTACAGGTGCAAATGAACAATACATACATCCATTGGGTCCATCATTGATGACAATTCTAAAGCCATCATTAAGGCCTTCCTGCTTAGCGACAAGCTTGGCAATGTATAGGAGGTAGCCTAGAATCTCAAAGTCTAGTTAATAATATTACATTAGCAGCTTCCATTTATGGGAAAAAACTATGATACTTGAGAAATATGCATCATGTTTTCAGAAATAAATGTGTCCAACACTATCATGCCCATGCCTAGAATCTCAACATGACTCTCTTCTGCCTGTGGAAAACAAATGTACAAAAAAGTCTAGTTAATAATATTACATTAGCAGCTACCATTTATGGATAAAACCTATGATACTCGAGAAATGTGCATCATGCCGGGCACTTGTTCACATTTTCCTGGGCAGTTACCAATTCTTTCTCTTTATTTTTTTAAGAATTATGCATAAGAAAATGAATCTTATGTTACACTTTTAGTTGAAATTATAATATAGTATTAGTTAGTAATTCAGAACTAAATGAGTCCAACACTACCATGCCCATGCCAAGAATCATGATTTTTCCAAAGAGTCGCAGTAAAAAGACTAAACTGACTACTTTGAATAAAGAGGCACTGAACCTAAGGTTGAGACTTCGGTTAGACCCTGAAAAATAAAATTAAGAGTGAGTGCTTGACTAACCAAGGATTATCTGCCACTAACACTAACTGAAAGCATGTTAGTGTTTTTGGAAAATTGACCATTAAATGATGCAAATGATTTTATAAATAATGTACATTGACACTTCCCACCATCTAGATTTTAGAAATTGAACATAGGCCATTAAGCATGATGTTATTGATTGGAATTTCTGTTTAACATTTATCCCCAGGGGGGTGAATATTACTTCGAAACAAAAGTTGATGGATTGGTATTTTATTATTATTATTATTATTATTATAATTACTACTACTACTGCTGCTGCTGCTAACCAATTCTTCCTCTTCTGTAATTGTGATCCCTTTTATCCCTTTATTAAATTGGTCCTGCAGATACAGCCCACTTTGACCTCGTTTATCCTTAGAGAAATTCAAAGAACTACCTATATCATGATCAATGCTTTACGAACACATATACCATTTACAAGAAAAGAAAAGGTCTTGAAAAATACCTTTGAGAGCCCAGTTAATCCATCCCTTACTTTTGGGATGACCAAGATATGTGTAGGTGCTTGGGGAGCTATATCTCTAAATGCAAGAGCCTGATAGACAATTCATAGCATTAGAGCAAAGAAAGTTTTGCCTAATTTTGATTTTTGAGGAATGTAGCATTTATAGGGAAAAAAAGAAAGTAGACAACTTTATGGAGTTTCATAACATCAAAATCAAGGATTTTCAAATGGCTGCTGACAATATAAAAAATAACGAACTCCAAAATTTTCATGAAGAACGATAAAAGATTGTATCCTTGATGAACAAGAGTAACAAATGCAGCACTTAATGTACAAAATAATCCAGAACAATTAAAGTGAGAAATCCATGTATGGACAAGTTTGCCAATGACTGACTTCTCCTACAATACAAACTAATTGACTTAATTCATTTACTCAGTACTTCTAAGAATCATGTGCATCCTTGTTTCCCTCGACAATCAGTTGTCTCTAGAAATTCCGGAATCCTTATGGCTATAGCAGAGCCCGTTAATAATCTAAAAAGATGGACATAACTTGCAGTATGGACATTACAGCAGAAAAACAGGATCAACAGTGACAACCACAACACCTTAGGTTTATGTTTTTAACTCTGATATTACCATGTCTATATTTCGATTTTACAATTTTATTAAATAGATGATAGTTGGGAAATCCAATAGAGACCATTACCTAAAACAATGGAGATATCTTGAAATATACAAATTACAGCAGAGAAACAGGATCAACAGTGATGACAACAACAGCTTCGTTCTGTTTTATCAGGGTACTTCTAATATAGAGCCGCACCTGTACCCGGCAAATGCCGTAGCCATACGTGTAGTTGACATTTCTTGGACACTCCTTAAATACATGCATATATGTATTCAGACCTATACTCAATTATATACAATGCATGTTTAATTTAAAACACTTGACAGACACTTCTTGGATACATATCCTACATTTCACATCCATTTTTGTAACTTGTTGGATAACGATCAAGTTCGTTTCAGCCTTATCTACGATTTAAAAGGTTTACATAAATAGCTCAGAACTATGACTATATTCCATGAATTTCAGTCGTGTTCTACCTTTTACAAACTTGATATATGTTTGGGGTAAAAGTTGATATCTTCATTGTTGAATCTATTACACATTTATCGATTACATATTCAAAGTAAAATTAGTCTTTTTATAAGACTTTCTTACACAATGAAAATAAGAAAAATACAACTCTCGTCAAACAGCGCAGAGATCGTTTATCGGTCTTCTGTTTGCGTGGGATCTTAACCTGTGACGGGGCCGTTGATATCCGTGGACCATCAAACGATCAGATCAGATCCGGAGCTTCGTCGATTCGCGAAGGAATCAAGAAGCCGAAGCGCTTATCTCGGCAACAGCGAGATAATTGCTCTTCTTAAGATCACCGCAACGGGGTAATCTTAAGGGACGAACCGGGCTGCAGATCTGACGAACTCCTCTTCTTTATGACGAAGAATCCGCTGAAGTCTCCTCCTCCTCTCTGAAATTCGTGGCTCTTCAGTCCTCAATCCGGCAGGGCTTCGTCAACGCTCAAGAATTCCAGCTCTGAAAAAAATAAAGGTCCTGGGACTGTATTTATAGACTCCGGGGGAATCTAGATGGTTAAAACTGCACAATCAGCGAAAAAACCACTTTTTAGGGCTACGGACACCCTCGGGCGTCTCGGTGAGGCCGAGACACCCTTGGGTGTCTCAGTTGGGCCAAACCGAGACACCTTGAGGTGTCTCAGTTGAGCCGAGACACCTCGGGGTGTCTTAGCTTAAGCTGAGACTACCGTTTTATGCTCTGTTTTTGCATTCGCCGTATTTTCCTCGTCCGGACTCGGAATTATGTGGTTCAATATGCGTTGGAAAGCCGACGAGGAGATCTACAGGCTCTCATGATTGAATCACATGGAATAACTGAGAAACGGGGGTGTTCCGCCTTTCGTAAACGACGTGAGGCTCCCGATCAGCTTTCGTTTCCGTTATTCCGAAGTTTCGTTGCTTCGTTTGACCCGTCGACTCACTTCATGTGTATGTCATTGTCAAATAAGCTCTTGTAACTCAAATACTAACGTTCATCGTCTTCTCTTTATCTCGAGACGCGTGCGGGGATCTATAGGTAATTTTTGACGCCTACAATATATCCTATACTCACACCCATATTCGTACCCATGGTCCCATGCAACATAGGCGTAGGTTTATGTTTTTAACTCCGATATTAACATGACTTTATTTAGGTTTTAAAATTTTATTAGATAGATGATATTTGGGAAATCCATTACATTAAATTCTTTTATGTTTATAAACTCGTATGCATAAGTATATTTCTTCACCATAGTGCTTGACATTTACCCAATATCCGACCATGTTGACCAATATTCACTATCAACCATGTGATTCCTCTAGCCCCCGTGTACCCAACATCCACCATTTTTAATATTAAACGTGAAACTCAATCTCAAGGACTGCACCTAAACAAGGTTAGACCTAAACTACATAGGCCTCTTAGTGAGCGACCTTAGTGCCAACACAAAAAAGAAAAAGAAGAAAATGGTTGTCTGGTGCTCGGAAAACATATTCTTATACAACTGAGGAACTAGAGACATCATCAACATAGCTATGTCTAATGGAAAAAATGACTCTAGCAAGGACAGATCTAGAAATTTTTTCCTATTGGAACATACTTTCAACTATGCATAGCAACAATAACAATAAACCCTTTATCCCAAATGTTTGGGGTCGGCTTCATGAATCCTATTATTCTATTCAGTTCTATTATGGGTCATCTCATCCATTAAGTTAACCATAATTATATCCTTCTTAATTGCTTTCAACCAATTCTTTTAGGTCTACCTGTAGATCTCTTTACTCCATTAACTATAATACTATCAATTTTCCTAATCGGTGCACTAAAAGATCTCTGTTGTATATGACTAAATCATTGTAATCGATTCTCTCTCATTTTATCCTTAACAGGAGCAACTTTTAATTTACAAAAGAAGCATTCATTTCTTATCTTATCTTTCAGACTACATTTAGATTTTATCCCCGGAATACTAGGTATTGTACTCCCTAGACTATAGTATCGAGATTGTATTATCATGTGACTATTCTTGTCCCATTCAATGTTTATTTTCACACAGACTGACACTCAGACTAACTTGAAATAATCCGTACTAATGTTTGTTTTTAGAGGAATTATAACCATTCGGACTAATATCATAACTAGAATGACCTTTTGCCCCCAAATCAACTAATATCATATCAATACATCTATGAGGAAAGATTCAAAATTTTGAGCATGATCTTGTCTAAAAGGTCAAAATACACTTGAATCATTTTTTTTAAATTATAGAATATATTTCCTTACTACTATCTAGCATGAAATAATGAAAAAGATATTATCCATTAAAGCAATGCTGGTAGCATTCTTGACCATCACATATTATTTAAAACCAATTTTAGAAACGTCTTATGCAATCTTGGGTGAGGGAAGGGACGGTCTTGTTCCACACTAGTTATCCTAAAATATACTACAGATTGATCATTTTTCAAGTGAAACCAATCTGCAGTATATTTCAGAAAATAAGCATAGAACCTAACTGTCAAACATACATGATATGTATAAAATATGATTGGGCATATTAAATGAATGTCTATAATTTTGCGAGAAATAAAGAGTCTTAAGAAAGGAATTATATAGAAGAAAATCTACGGCAAAGAACTGTGTGCAGAAAAAAATTGTAGAAAAAATATAGATCGCAGAAAAAACAAAGAACTAAAAGGGCGCATGTTTTTTTTTAAAAATATTAACACCCTAACAGATGATTAATACCTTGACTATAAAGGTAGGAGTGAGGTGTATTTAGTTACTCCTCATTTTGGATATTAAGTAATTCTTACTTAAAAATAGTATGGACTGGATAAAAAAACAAACATAGGCTAAGGAGAGTTCGGACTATTTTAAAATAGCAATCTCACTATCTAAAAAACAAACATGGCCTTAGTGTATACCCACAAGATCATCTCAACATTCATATTTCTGCTACATTCATCTTATGCACATATTTTCTAATTGCTCAACATTCTAATACATAAAACATTGTTGGTCTTATAACCGTCTTATAGAATTTATTTTTTAGTCTTATAGATATTCTACGACCACACAAGACTCTTAAAGCACTCTTCCATTTTAGCCATCCTGATAGGATTCAATTGACAACATCATCCTCAATCTCACCATCACGCTAAAAGATCGATCCTAAATTAATATTCAAATATGCATATAAATTAATATTTTATGATAGCGATAGAGAAGTGCTTCTAAGCAAGGAGAAGTCCTCCTTGCTAGCAACGACAAAGAAGATTGGAGACTTATTGAAACTTAAAAGCGAGATGGTTTGAAGGTAAATAACAAGCGCAAGACAAGTCGATGGGGGCAAGGAGGTTCAGGAAGGCGGAGGAAATGTTAAGAGCAAAGAAATTTAGGTTTAGCTTTGTCAAATATTTAGCATATTGTTACCACGGTCTTAGAGATGGAGAGGAAAAGGTGAGTAAAATTGCAGCAAATAGCGCAGCAAATACGACTCTAATCATGGTTCCGGGCTCCTTCGCAACTATTTTGGCTATTTGTGCTGGCGAAAAAGCATTTTGTGCGTAATTCGCTCACAACAGCGGCCATTAGCACGCAATAGCAGTCGACAATGGTAAATAGTGGGGAAAATCTATTTTCACCCACTTTAGACCGCTAATTGAGTTAGATTTTTTTAATAAACCCGACCTAGCTTGCACTAACCCGCCCTACACCTAAGTTGCATGGAAACAGGTATGGGTGTGAATACGGGACACGGTAAAACTTAAAATGTAGGATACGGAGACATAGCTGTATATGTTGAATTAATAATGTACATGAGATATTTTTTTGGCTTGATCACATTTTTAAGTTTCTTTTATCATATTGATTATCATAAATTAGAAACTACTCATTTTTTTACTAGACATCCAAACGACCCATTAACTATATAGTTTTGAACTTGGGTATGGACTGAAACGAACCCGACCGATATCTAACTAGTTTCAAGAAACGGATGTGAAGTGTAAGCTATACGTTCAAGAAGTTTTTGACAAATGTTTTAAATTAACACATATATCGTATAATTGAGTACATGTTATAATAAATGCATGCATATATTCAAGAAGTGTCCATAAAGTTTGAGTACAGGAAAGTATCGGATACGTGTCCGGTATAGGTACGGCTTCATTATAGAAGTACCCAGGTAACATAGCCCTACACCTACTTGATAACCTCAAACCCCTCTCATTTCTCTCTCTCCTCTCGTTTCTCTCTCCCCTCACACCAACCTGACCTGTTGCCAAACCTCAAAACCCTAAACACGCTCTCATCGCCTCCGACCGCCTCCTGCCGACTCCTCCCAATACCTCCTCCAAAATGTAGGATACGGAGACATAGCTGTATATGTTGAATTAATAATGTACATGAGATATTTTTTTGGCTTGATCACATTTTTAAGTTTCTTTTATCATATTGATTATCATAAATTAGAAACTACTCATTTTTTTACTAGACATCCAAACGACCCATTAACTATATAGTTTTGAACTTGGGTATGGACTGAAACGAACCCGACCGATATCTAACTAGTTTCAAGAAACGGATGTGAAGTGTAAGCTATACGTTCAAGAAGTTTTTGACAAATGTTTTAAATTAACACATATATCGTATAATTGAGTACATGTTATAATAAATGCATGCATATATTCAAGAAGTGTCCATAAAGTTTGAGTACAGGAAAGTATCGGATACGTGTCCGGTATAGGTACGGCTTCATTATAGAAGTACCCAGGTAACATAGCCCTACACCTACTTGATAACCTCAAACCCCTCTCATTTCTCTCTCTCCTCTCGTTTCTCTCTCCCCTCACACCAACCTGACCTGTTGCCAAACCTCAAAACCCTAAACACGCTCTCATCGCCTCCGACCGCCTCCTGCCGACTCCTCCCAATACCTCCTCCCTTATCTATCTCCTCTCACCTCCCCTCATAGTCACCACTTCCCGCTCCAAAACCCTAACCACCTCAACTCCATCAAAACATCATCGAACATCTGCAACTCCACCAACAATTCCTCAACTTTAGCAGTTCCATCACCCCCTCAACTCTTCATTGTCGCCTCCACCACCTTCAAATCGATGACGGCAAGAGCAACGTAGATCAGCAAGTACTTTTTTGCTTTTTCTTCTTCTTTTTTGTGATTTATGATTTGATTATATAAATTGACAGTTAATTAGTGATTTTGAGATTTTTCTTTACTTTTTCTTATTTTTTGAATATTTATACATATTTAAATTGGACCGTTATTTGACTTTGAGCATTTTGCCGCTATAGCCCCAAATAACATTAGCAATATCTCACCACTGTGCGACACAATCTGTTATTGATAACCTTGGCCTTAAGAAATAAGGCTTAATTGCACTTAAAACCCATATAGTTTCCCCTACTTTGCAGTTTGCACTTATATATCCTCCAATGTTTTTGATAGCATATACCCAAAGTTTTTACAATTTGCACTTTAGTATATTATTAGTTATGCCACGAAAATTCTCATGCTCATTACATATGCTGTTAAACCTATCAAAATCTTATTTTAAAATAGAATCGGGATAGGTTTAAAAAAGAATTACAATAGTTTTAATAGTAAATTCAATAAAAATTAAGGGTTAAACGGTTCTAAATTTAGCATATGAGTGTCGCATGAGAAATTTCGAGGGGGGCATTATCGCGTTTGCATGACTGAGAGTATTTGAATGCAAAATTTAAAAACTTTAGCGTACATAAGTGCTGTGAAAAACAAGTGAGGGTATTTAGGTGCAAATTAGGGGAAACTATAGGGTAGCTAAGTGCGTTAAGTCAAAAAGTAATTGAGGAATATGAGTTTTAATAGGTGGGTTTTGGGTTTGAGTTTGGTTGTGATGTTGTTTTTAGCAATGCGTACATAATCAGCCCTGAACAAGTGAACTTGCACTCAGTTTAGTTCATGAACCATATTTACACAGAAGATCAAGCCATCTGATACTTAGCCAAACAAGCCATCTAAAGAAATTCTTGTATTAACTCTGATACTAACAAAATCATAATGTTCCCAGTAGGCTATTCAGAAATCATTCTAGGATATTGTTCTCATTACTATATAGATTCTATACTGACCTCAAATGAACACTACGTATACAAGACTTAGCAAACTGAAGCATCAGCATCCAAAATGTAGATACGTAAACTTGTGAGCAATGAAGACCAAGAACAATGGCATTTGCATAGGACTTTATGAATCATGAAACTATAGCATAATTTATTTGCCGCTGCAAATTTTAGATGTAGCCTATTAACTTCAAGTCTGCTATGATGGATGGTAACCAATCAAGAGCATGAAATGTACATCATATGTAAGTAACAATTATGGTTTTAACATCAAAACTCCAATTCACCTTTCCTCCCACAAACATTAAGAACATCGAACCACATGTCCACCAACAATGGTGCACCAGAAATGAGAGAAAGGGTAAAACCAAATTGATAATATAAACTGTTTCCTATCCTAACCCTTTCAGAGAAATGGTGTAGCAAATAATGCATTTTATCAACATCAACAACCTGATTGAGTCAAATACTTGAGCATTTATATATATCATGTGATCAAAAGCAGAAACAACTATTAACCTTTTCATCCTCATAAACCACAGTGCAAGGGATTTCTTTCTTAATAATTTTGTCAAATCTGCATAAAAGAAAAGCCCATTATCAATTGAAAAACATCAGTAACATGCCTAACAGTATTAAAAACTAAAAACAACTACCATTTACATGACAAAGAAAACTAACCTGAAGAAAACAGAAGGTAAGAGAGCAACAATCTAAAGTAACTATCCTCCAATTGGACAAGAGATACATTTTAAATAAAGGTAAATTTCACAAATATACCATGAACCATTAGATTTTGCACAGAATTACCAGAAACTAATTTTTGACAGAAAAAATGACTATTTTTTTAAATGAGCAAAAAAGTATCACTACCAGAAAGCTATATCCTAGCTTTGTGATAATAACCTGAAAGTACATGGCAGTTATCTAACAATAACGTAAAGTCCATGGTACTTCAGTGACTTTATCTAAAAATTTATGGTGACTTTGTAAAAAACATAAATAAATGTTCACGTATTTAATTCATGGGTATGTTTTTTGTTGCAGCGGAGGGACTTCACAGATACAAAAGATATCTATACAAGAGTGGATAAAGAGAACAACACACAAGGATTTAACGTGGTTCGGTTAGTATGACCTACGTCCACGGGCGAGAACAGCAGAGAACTTCACTAATCATCAAAAGAAAAGATTACAAAAGAGGAGACCACTCTCTAACCAGAGACTCTCACAAAGAAAGAGACAAGATCTTTCTATCTCACTCTCTTCTCTCTCTCTTTTCTGTATCAAAACTCTTGCTTTGATGTCTCGATGCTATAAACCCTCTCCCCTCACCCCATTATATAGCCATAAGAAAATAATAAAATAATACAAAGGAGTAGGTGAGTGAAGAAATTTGAATTGCAATGTTTGAAAAAACAAACTGTCGAAAGTGAAAGTGAGAAGGCAACTACTTTTGGACTTATTCAAGTCACGTTTACAAATCTCCATATTGACTTGAATATGAAGATCTTCTCTAAACTCTTGTTGTCTCGCTAGAAGCCCCTTACGGGCTTAACATCCGTTTTGTCGAACTCCAAGCAATTCGAGACAATGCTCGAACTTGCGCAAAGGTACGGGCTTCGTCATCATATCTGCTGGATTATCTGCAGTACCAATCTTCTCAATCTTGATGATTTTAATTTCTCTAATAAAATGATACCTGACATTTATATGTTTGGTTCTTTCATGATACATCTGATGCTTCGTCAAACTTATAGCACTCTGACTGTTACAAAACACCGTAGTAACACCTTTGTGTAAGCCGAGATCTTCAACCAAACCTCTCAACCAAATAGCTTCTTTCACTGCTTCTGTCGCTACCATATACTCTGCCTCTGTGGTAGACAAAACAACTACCGACTGTAGAGTCGCCTTCCAACTAATGGCACTACCTGAAATAGTGAATATATAACCTGTCAATGATCGTCTCTTATCCAAATCGTCCGAATAATCTGAATCAGAATAGCCAAATATTCTACAATCTGAGTATGTGTTCCTACCAAAATTCAAACCAATATTAGCAGATCCTCTTAAATATCTAAGTATCTATTTCACAGCCTATCAATGGACCATTCCAAGTTTATCTATATACCGACTCACAACACTGACTGCTTGTAAAATATCTGGACGAGTGCAAACCATTGCATACATAATGCTTCCAACTGTACTCTCATAAGGAACACAAGACATGTACTACTTCTCCTCAGTATGAGGTGACAAATCTGTTGAAAGACGAAAATGAACAGCAAACGGAGTCTTCACCGGCTTGGCATTAAGCATGTCAAATCTCTCCAACACCTTCTTGATGTATTTCTCCTAAGATAGGAATAAACTTCTTTCTTATATGTCCTTGTGGATCTCCATCCCCAAAATCTTCTTTGTGGCTCCTAAGTTCTTTATCTCAAACTCATGTTTGAGTTGAGATTTCAACTCGTTGATTTCTGACATATCTTTAGCTGCAATCAACATGTCATCAACATACAAAAGTAAATATACAAAAGAACCATCATTGAGTTTTTTATGATAAACACAACTATCACATTTACTCCTAGAGTAACCATGCTCAAACATAAAAGTATCAAATCTCAAATACCACTGTCTAGGAGACTGTTTCAACCCATAGATAGATTTCTTCAACCTGCACACATGGTCTTCTTTACCTTCAACAATAAAACCCTCTGACTGATGCATAAAGATCTGCTAATTAAGCTCACCATGTAGAAAAGTCGTCTTCACATCAAGTTGCTCAAGCTCCAAATAAAAATGAGCAACCATGACAAACAACACGCGGATTGAGGTATGTTTTACAACTGGAGAGAATACTTCATTGAAGTCCACACCTTCGGTCTGACTGTAGCCTTTAGCTACCAAGCGTGTCTTTGTACCTTACAGAATCTGTATCCGGAACTCCTTTTTTTTTTTGAAGACTCATTTACAGCCAACGATTTTCTGTCCCCTTAGTGGCTTCACTAGCTCCCATGTCTGGTTCTTGTGAAGAGACTTCATCTTTTTAGTCATCGTAATAGTCCAATTTGTAACCTCATTGCCACTAATAGCCTTCTTATAGGTAGAAGGCTCTGGAACCTCAATCAATTCTGCTATACTCAAAGCGTAAGCAAGCATGTCTGCATAGCGTTGAGGAGGTTGGATCTACCTTTTTGTTCTCCCGGTGGCAATATTATATTGTTGTTCTTGCGGTGTATCAGCATCTGAAGTTGAACCTTCCGCAGTATCATAGTTCAACATGAGCGCCCTCAAACACTCTCTTTGAAGTTGAGCTCTCTTGCTCCACCTGCTTGCTAGACTCCTTTTCAGTATCTATGGTATCAATAACAAAATCCTTTCTCGGGTGAAGTATGGATTTCTCATCAAAAGTAACATTCCTACTAATAATAAACTTAGGTGACTTAGGATCAGAACACCACAATCTATATCTCTTCAACCCAATAGCATATCCTAGAAAGATAGCTTTCTTTGCTCTAGGTTCAAGTTTACCATCATTAACATGAAAATAAGCAGGGCAACCAAATACTCTTAAATGAGAATAATTAGCAGAAGCACCAGACCATACCTCTTCTGGAGTCTTGAAATCAATTGCTGTAGAAAAAGATATGTTTACCAAATAACAAGCTGTATTAACTACCTCTGTCCAAAAGTCTTTTGGCAAATCGACATTAGAGAGTATGCACCGAGCTCTCTTTAAAAGTGTTCTGTTCATTCTTTCTGTAACTCTATTTTTCTGTGGTGTATGCCAAACTGTACGATGACGCATAATACCTTTATTTTTGCAAAACTGGTTAAAATTTGTGGAACAAAACTTTATCCCATTATCGGTTCTGAGGCGCTTCACTTTCTTTCCTGTTTGCTTCTCAATCATAACCTTTCATTACTTGAAGGTTACAAACACATCACTCTTATGCTTCAAATGATACACCCAAACTTTTCTGGAATAATCATCAATTAATGTCAGCAGAAAACGAGCTCCACCTTTTGATGACACTACTGCAGCACCAGTACTAAAAGATACTCTATGGTGTTTACCGAAAACACAATGCTCATAAAAGTCTAATTTGCTGGTTTTCTGACCACAAAACAGACCTTGTTTGCTCAATATATTCAGTTCTCTCTCACTCATATGTCCTAACCGCATGTCACAAATGTGTAGTGTATGAATCTGAATCCTCTGAGGATGACACTACTGCAGCACCGGTCATTGTACTGCCTTCAAGGATATAGAGGGTATTTACCTTCTTTCTTTTCATCACAACAAGAGAGCCTTTATTTACTCTCAAAACTCCACCTTCAGCCTAAAACTTAAAACCATTTGAGTCAATAGTGCCTAAAAAATGAAGTTCTTTAACTATGGAATGTGACGGACATTGCTCAATGTTCTAACAATATCATCATAGGTTCTAATCTTAATTGATCTGATACCAACAGTCTTACAAGACATGTTATTTCCCAACAAGATATTCTCACCATCGATAGACTGATATATGACAAACCAATTCCTATGCGGACACATATGGTAGGAACAACCCGAATCAAGAATCCACTCATCTTGTGAATGAGTATTAACACTAAATGAAAGAACTTCATGTGAACTAAAAGACTCTTTAGTTACAGTGGCAACTAAAGGTTTTACATCCCCAGACTTCGACTGTGAATTGTTCTTTGCTTTGAGCAGACAATTAGGTTTTATATGCCTATATTTGTGACAGTAATAACATTCAACATTTCTTCTTAGCCTGGACTTTGATCTAGACATGTTTCTAGATTTGTCACTACCACCAACACCATTTTCAGGACGATCACGAGCGAACAAGCCTTCAGCTTGATCCTCTTCTCCTACGACAGACACTTTCTGTCTTAACTCTTTTGAATATAAGGTTGATTTGACATCCTCCAAAGAAAATATATCTCTACCATATAACATGCTATTAACAAAATTCTCATAAGAATGAGGTAATGAACATAACAAGATCAGTGTTTGATCTTCTTCGTCGATTTTAACATCAATATTCTTTAAATCCATAAGAATAGTGTTAAGTTTATCTAAGTGGTCTTTAATTCGCATATCTTCCTTCATAGGAAGGGTGAAGAGGCGTTGCTTTAAGTAAAGCTTGTTCGTCAGAGATTTCGTCATGTACAAGCTCTCCAACTTGAGCCACAAGCCGACGGTAGTATCTTCATCGGCAACCTCCCGCAGGACCTCATCGACCAAACAGAGTTGTATGATACTATGCGCCTTCATCTCCAGCTCTCTTTTTTTATTATCGGGTATAGATTCTGGCAACTTATCCTTTCCGGATAAGGCCTTGAACAGTCCTTGTTGTAGTAGGAAAGCCCTCATTTTTACTGTTCACAAACTAAAGCTGTTTCTCCCATCAAATTTTTTCACTTTGTATTTCGCAGAAGACATCTTGAAGCCCACTAGAACACTAACTGTAATTATGAACAGTAACTGAACAGTAACCATACGTATGAATATTACTCGTACGTATGAATAGTAATCATACTTTTGAATAGTATCGTACTCGTGAATAGTATCCTACACATTTAAAGAGTAAATAATAATCTAACTTATTTTCTGATGTGGAGGATCCACTTTTAGTGGCAACCACAGAGTATACGATAAACAGATACACGTACTCTAAGTTAGGCTCTGATACCAGTTTGTTACAACGGAGGGGCTTCACAGATACAGAAGATGTCTATACAAGAGTGGACAAAGAAAACAACACACAAGGATTTAACGTGGTTCGATCAGTATGACCTACGTCCACGGGCGAGAACAGCAGAAAACTTCACACCAAAAGACAAGACCTTTCTATCTCACTCTCTTCTCTCTCTATTTTCTGTATCTAAACTCTTGCTTTGATGTCTCGATGATGTAAACCCTCTCCCCTCACCCCCTTATATAGCCATAAGAAAATAATAAAATAATACAAAGGTGAGTGAAGAAATTTGAGTTGCGATATTTGAAAAAACAAACTGCCGAAAGTGAAAGTGAGAATGCAGCTACTTTTGGACTTATTCAAGTCACGTTAACATTTTTGATAGTATATGGTAAAGTTTTGCTGACTTTAAAATGCAAATCTAATTTAGCATATTGATTATTTAGATAATATAATCGTAAAGCTATCAGAACACAACATGAAGATTAATACAAAGTGTTTCGATCTAGATCGTCAATGAACAGACTGCTCCTAGCCATTATGATGCTTGATCAGTTTTTTTATTTAACTCAATTTCTAAGATTTTCTCAAAAATCACTCTCTCCCTCGACCTTCAAAGGGTCATCATTGATTGACAAATCTTGTTGGAAGAGGAAGAGTACCCCAAATGTGTTAAAAACTACAACTGACTCCTCATTTCCCCATTTACTAAACCCTAACATAAACAAAGAACAAAATTATAATCACATTTATACCCTATTACCAAATCCAAGTTTTGCTCATCCAACATTTAGCACACCCACGTCAATAACAACAATACCAAAACAAAATCTTTGCCTAGCGTCACAAAAGATCGAGTCTTTCACCGTTTTCTGACATGCCCAGATGAAAATTTTCAAATGGGTCAACGTCCAAAACAAAATTAAAGTCAAAGAAACAGGAGAAGAGCATCTCACATAGTGGGGCCATCGGTCGGCGTAGCAGAGAGAGCGGCCTCCTTCTCAG
>NW_017972411.1:56842-102395 GCF_001876935.1 Asparagus officinalis | reverse complement strand
GGGGGGGGGGGAGGGGGGCATATATATATTTTTTGAAGTGAAAATAGGGTGAGATGCCCTATCAAAAGATATTTTACATACAACTTGTAATGGTTTATATTAGTAAGTATCTAATTGTAATCTCAAGAGTAATAAGGAAATCGGAAAGAGGAGTGAGCTATTGTCATCACTCTTTACAACATTCCTTAATGGCCATGATACTACAAAAAAAGATACAAACCAACATAGCCCAAAAGGGTGAAGAAAGATAACCAGAGTTTGAAACAACAGTAAACGACTGATAGGCCCAGCATATTCACCTAACAAAATAGAGTATTTCAAAAGATAAAACAAGAAAGAAAGATGTTGTTCAAAACTATAACAGAATGATCAAGAGTTTCACACTCTATCAGTGTTATCGCCACTTGATAAGAGGAGCTTTGCTACCCCCTTCTCTTTGATGATTTCCTTAAACTATCCAGTCTACTTCTTATTTGTATTTTTTTATCCATAAGATGAGAAAGTGAACCATATTAGATACCAATTTCCAAGCATCAGGTGTGTTTAGTGGAAAATTTGCAGTAAAAAGAAATGAAAGAAAATTTTGATTTGTATTCCTTTAATCTCAATTACAATTGGATTTTCTGATTACAAAAGAGAGGAAAATAATCTGGATTCTCCCCTTTGTTTAAGTCTGGGTTCTTCACGGTGGCGATGGAGTGCCTCCCTCGAATGCTCGCGTCAAGTTTGCTCTCCGTTGACGATCCGAACATCTTATTCACTGGAACATGATCTTCTCCTCACGATTTGACGTTGTGGAGAACTTGCGTGGTAAGTTTAAAAATAACTCTTAACGAGTTAATAACTCAGAGCGAGTTTTAGAAGAACTTGCAGAGCAAGTTTTGAACTCTAATCGAGTTTATAACTCTGAACGAGTTTGAAATTCTATGAAAGAGTTGATTTAACCGAAATCGGTTTATAAGCCAAGGATGAGAGCTCTCTGTTGTTGAACGTTGCCGAAGGATGAACGTCGATCTTCCCCTCGCTGCCAAGCCGAAGATCTCCTCTTCGCCTCAAGTCTAAGATCCAAAAAGCCAGCCCCAACTCAATTGAGTTTCCCACTATTTATAGGGGATTTAGGGGTGTAACCGCCCCCTTAAATCTCTCCTTAATGAGGGTTTAATAGGGTGTAACTGTCCCCTATAAATCTCTCCATGATAGGGTAGTGATCCCCTCAAATCGTGGGGAGAAAACGGTTCTGGAACCGTTCAAATCGTGCTTGAACGAGTCAAACGTTGAAAACAGCGTTCTGGGCCCGAACTCCGCGTTTTAGACCTGAAACGCAAAGTTGGGCCTGTTTTAGGCTGAAAACGCACAGGTCGCGCTGCACAGAGATGATCTCTGCGTTTTGGACCTGGAACGCAGAGTTGGGTTCTGCATGAACTGTGCGTTTTTGGACCTGAGACGCAGAGTTGGGCTCCGCATGAACTGTGCGTTTTTGGACCTGGGACGCAGAGTTGGACTCCGCATGAACTGTGCGTTTTTGGACCTGGGACGCAGAGTTGGGCTCCGCATGAACTGTGCGTTTTTGTTGTTGGACGCAGAGTTGAACTCTGCGTTTTAAGTCCACAAACTCTGCGTTTTTGTTTCTGTAATGCAGAGACGAGTCTTAGGCGGGCTTGGCGAGCTTCAGGCTAAGTCCAATGTTCAAGTGAAGTCCAGTCTTGCAGACGGACTTCAGAACATAACTTTCTGTGAAGAACAGGTCATAACTTTCAAACCGTAAGTCGGAATGAGACGAATTATATATGAAAATCGGCTATCTCGACGAGATGAAGCTGACCAAACCAACCCATAGGGTCTGGTTTGCTTCCTCCGTTTTGCCAAATTCCTTCCGGTTTGAGAGATATCTGCGTTTCAATATGAAGAGACCGTCACCGTCAATTTGTAGTCTCTTTTGCTAGAGCGTTGCAAAGATCGTCACCTTGTAACCTTCGTCTTGGCTCCTTAAAAATATGAGAGTCGTCAGATTGTAACTCCCGATATTGATTGTGAAAGCTGTTGATTAGAGCTTTCATCAGTTGTTGCGTAGGTCGTCAGATTGTAACCTTCATCGATCTACGTAAAAGTCTTCAAATTATAGCCTTCTGAAAGCCGTCGAATTGTAACTTCCATCATCGGTGTTTGATGGGGATCAGCTATCTGTTATGATTTTTAGACAGCCTACAAGGTGTCTCTCCACAAAAGATCAAATTATTTCGTGCTCTCCTAATGCACCAATATGTAACAGGAAAACAAAATCTCCATAGATTCCAAGCCTTAATGTCCATAACACTATTAGAGCACATTAAAAAGATGAGACATGTCTTAAGGAAGGTTAACCAAACCAAACTTTAATAAGAAAAAGCCCCATAATTCTTTGGAAAACTAACATTCCAGGAAAAGATGATTGTATGATTCAGGGGTCTTGCTCGCAAAGACAACATGAAGAATTCCTTGTCCAGCCTTTTCTAGATAGATTATCTTTAGTTCGCAGGTTACAATATGAGAAAAGCCATAGGAAAAATTTGAGTTTGCTAGGCACTGAGCAGTCCCCCATTATTTAAGAAAGAATAAAAGGACTTCACAGAAAATATTCCTAATTTGTGCAGAGGCTATACAACATGATCAACATCTGATGAAGGCTTGAGAGTTAAAGAAGAAATCAAAGATTTGAGAGCCCCAACCTGAAGGTGCTCATAAACTTCTATAGGTCTTCGTGGAAGAGATATCTACACCCACATCCCATCATGAGACCTACCCTGAGATACCATCAATACATGTTTTGATATAGCTAAGGGCCTGTTTGGATGGACGTAACTATTGGAAGTAAGAAGTGGATCAAAGATGTAACTTCCTCAATTATGAAGTAGAAAGTAACGGAAGTAGCACTTATTTTATTTGTTTCATATATTTTTAGAGGTAGCAGAAATAGTACTTCATCATCTCTTTTATTTATTTGTTTGTTTGGATAGAAATTGGATATATTATTTAAGATAATATGCTTGATAAATCTCTAATTTGTGGACCCCACTTTTTATCCACTTCCCCTCTACTTCTGAGCTTTCAAGGAAGGGAAAAAATCTAGGAAGTAGGAGTGCCACCTAGACGTCACATCTGCATTAATAAAAGTAGGTGAAGTAATCTTTTTGGAGAAACAAACATAATTTTTTGCTTGAAGTAGGAGAAACTTCCTCTACTTCAGTTACTTATTTGCTATTTTCTTGCAAACAAACAGACCTTCAGTTGTAAGCCATTGGAAAGAGACTAGCCAGAGGGTTGTCTCTTATCCACTTGTCCTTTCAAAACAGTATTCTTCAAACATTGCGTAATTGCCATTTAACTAATTCTATTGAGGGTTGGCTAATAGAAATTAAGTCTCTTCAGGATTCAGAACTAGACCCACGGAGAGATGTGCTATTAGTGGGAAGAAATAAATTGAATGAAGAACAGAAACGACAAGAGAATCTATCTTAAGAAGCTTTCAAGTCCACTTGAAAAGAAGAGATATATTGAAAATCCCATAATTAAGAATACCTAGACCTCCTCCCTGTTTTGAGATACAAACAATCCCATTTCACCGGAGCCTTGCCGCTCGTTTTTCTTCACTACCCGGAAAAAAACTTTAGAATTTTACATTTTATCAGTTTGAAATCTAATATTTTTTTAATTGGATTAATTGTGGATAAACTCTTTGTATTGCGTTCCAATTGCAGGTAGACCCTCCTCAGGTGCGGATACACTCCCCGATTGATTCTTTTAACTCTTAAAAGTGTAACGCCCCGCCCCGGAATCCCAGAGTCGATGCGCTATTAGATCTGATGGACTGGCCTCACAAACTACCACGTGTCTTTTCAGCACGTTTTGTCCTCACTCACGCGCTTCCTGGAAAACTTCCCAGGGGGTCACCCATCCTAGAATTTCTCCAGGCCAAGCACGCTTAACTTTAGAGTTTCTAAGAGTAGGGTTCTCGAAAAAAAGATGCATCTTGGTGGTATGAGTATTCCAATCAAATCTATCAATACTAATCACATCACCCTCTCAAGGGTTGGGGTATTACAAAAAGAGTGAAGAAAAGTTCACTCAAGGGGTCTGTCTGCGTGATTATAACTGCATGGAGTCTTCCCGCACTCGGGCTATAATGCAGAGGTCTATGTACATGTAACCTTTTTTTTCAATCCAATTTGAACTATGCTTGGTGTGATAAATCTTCCAACTCTAATTGTTGTTTTATAGGATGTAGTTTTTTTATCACGCATTTGGCGTATATGGAAATCGAACGCTTGCCCCTATGAGAGAGTGACACTGTTTTGTCATGTGATCTACTATGCTACCCGTTATAACATGTAATTGAATAATTAACTTTTAAGTTCAACTGTTTGTACTGCTGGAGAACATAATGTTTTTACTTTTACACCTTTAACGTTTATATAAATAACAGATAACATATGATGTATTTGTTGGGAATACTACCCGTCGGGCTACGCAAAACCCCTAAAGCAGCAGAAAACGCGGTATAGAGAAAAGTACACCAAGTTTAATGAGGTTCGGCAACTGCCTACGTCCTCGGGAGCCACACAGTAAATTTCTTATTAATCAACAAGAAATTACAATTCAAGAGCAGATCTTAAACTTGAGATTCCTCAATAAATACAATCATTACTGTAGTTACAGTACAATTTCCCTCTTCTAAATACCCCTTTTAATAGAGAATATTTCCACAATAAATTTCCCTCAACAAACTGTGAGCTGGAAAATCACGAGAGAAGAAGAGGAAGAAAAACGCTGCTGTGTTTTTGAGTCCGCCGCCAGGAGGTTGAGATCACGAGAGAGAAAAGGGGAGATCACTGGTTTCGACCATGGGGTTTCCCTTTTATAGGGAAACCCTAGATGAGCCGTCGACAGGCTGGAAATCCTCCACGAGCTCGCCTGTCACGAGCACCTCGACCCCGCATGCTAGCTACGAGCCCGCCTATGAGTCCTCGCCTGCACGAGAAGTCGCCAGCCACGAGAAGTCGCCTGCACGAGAAGTCGCCAGCACGAGAACTCGCCTGCAACTCTTCGTCGAGACCTTACCTGGATCTCGAGCTCCGCCTGCAGCCGCTGACCTCGGCTGAGCTTCATCCTCGCCTGGAGAAGCTCGCCTGCAGGTTTGGGCTTCACCCCCAATTCTAACAATCTTCCACTTGGAGACCAAACCGTCGTCAACAAGCTATCTCGTCAAGCTCCTCTTCCCGTGTGGCTCCACCCTCATCACCTATGCATGAAGGCCAACTGAAATTGCGCACAACTCTAGTTTCTGAACGATCACCGTCTTTGTTAACATATCTGCTGGATAATTACTTCCTAGAATCTTCTCCAGTTTTAACACGTCATCTTCCAACAGAGATCTGATGAAGTGGTACCGAAACGTAATATGCTTCGTTCTAGAATGAAATGCGAAATTCTTAGCCAAGTGAATCGCACTCTGACTATCGCTATGCAAAACATTCTTCTCCTGATTGAATCCCAGTTCTGTTAACAAACCCTGAAGCCATATCATCTTTTTACTAGCTTCAGTCACTACAACATACTCAGCTTCTGTAGTGGACAGAGTGACAATCTTCTGCATCTGTGGCATCTAACTAACAGCTATAGTTCCGACAGTGAATACATAGCCGGTGGTGCTTCTTCGGTGGTCGACTTCGCCGCCGAAGTCTTCATCTACGTACCCTTACACTTCCACCTCTCCCTTACCAAAGTACAAACACTTCTGTGTGGTGCCTCGTAGATACCTCAGAATCCACTTGTTCCACCTCTCCCTTACCAAAGTACAAACACTTCTGTGTGGTGCCTCGTAGATACCTCAGAATCCACTTGACCGCTTCCCAATGAGCTTTTTCTTCTGTGTGGTGCCTCGTAGATACCTCAGAATCCACTTGACCGCTTCCCAATGAGCTTTTTCTGGATTTGACATAAACCGGCTGATCACTCCCACTGCATGGCAAATTTCTGGTCTCGTACAGACCATTGCATACATCAAACTTCCGATGAATGAGGCGTAAGGGACCTTAGCCATACTCTTTTTCTCTTCTTCTGACTGAAGAGACTGATCATTCGATAGACAAAAATGGCTGGCCAAGGGTGTGCTCACAGGCTTGGCGTCGCCCATGTTGAATCTCTGTAAAACACGGTTGATGTACTCCGTCTGAGACAATTGCAAGAACCTTTTCTTCTTGTCTCTCGTGATTTGCATTCCAAGGATCTTCTTCGCTGGACCCAAGTCCTTCATGTCAAACTCCTTTGACAGTTGCTGTTTCAAACTCCTGATGTCCTCCATATCTACACCTGCAACCAACATATCATTAATATACAATAGTAGGATGATATAACTGGACTGATATCTTTTGAAGTAGAAACAGTGGTCGGCGTTGTACTTCTGGAAATCTTCCTTGTGCATGAAGCCGTCAAACTTCTTGTACCACTGCCTTGGGGCTCGTTTTAGGTTATACAAGCTTTTCTTGAGTCTGCACACCAGGTTCTTCTTCTTTTCTTCTGAGAAACCTTCTGGCTGGTATATGTATATCTCCTCTTCTAGATCTCCGTGAAGAAATACTGTCTTCACATCTAACTGCTCGAGATGAAGATCTTCAATTGTTACAATCCTCATCACTATCCTGATAGTATTTAGATTTACCACGGGAGCGAAAATATCGGTGTAGTCAATTCCTTCCTTCTGCTGGAATCCTTTGATAATTAGTCGGGCTTTATATCTTCTGGAACCATCCTGCTCCTCTTTCACCCGGTACACCCATTTGTTGTGAAGGGTCTTCTTACCCGTGGGCAACTCAGCTAGTTCCCACGTCTGGTTTGAGATGAGAGACTTCATCTCATCTTTCATAGCAAGTTCTCACTTGTTCGCATCTCCACTCTGACAAGCTTCATCAAAGATTTCAGGCTCCCCACCATCTGTCAGCAACAGATAGTTCATGTATCTCCTGTTGGGTACAGGAGGACGGGAAATTCTTTTCAATATCGAAGCTGGTGCTTCGGGCTCCTGCGCACCATCTTGTCCAACAGGCTCTTCTGGCTGAGGACCCTCTGCATTGGGTTCTTTCGAGAGGTTACCTGGGACAACATCTGCATCTATAAATGTTGACTCGCTCTCTGAGTCATCAGTCTTGTGCATGTCCTTGTACATCACCTTCTCATTGAATATCACATCTCTGCTCCTGATCACCTTCTTGTTTTCGTTGTCCCAAATGCGGTAGCCGAGCTCATCTTCACCATAGCCGATGAAAGTGCATTTCTTTGACTTGGGATCAAGCTTATTCCTACCTTAATCACTAATATGCACGTAAGCCACACAACCAAAAACTTTGAGACGTGAGAGTTTTATCTCCTTTTCGCACCATACCTCGTCTGGTATTCTATGCTCCAATGGAACCGATGGACCTCGGTTGATCAAGTAAGATGCTGTGTTGATCGTTTCTGTCCAGAACTGCTTCGGTAAGCCTGACTGTACCCGAATGCTTCTAGCTCTCTCTGTCAACGTTCGGTTCATCCACTCAGCTACACTATTTTGCTGAGGCGTGCCAGACACGGTTCTCTCCATTCTGATCTCGTGCTCATAGCAGAACTTCTTGAATCCGGTGTCTTCATACTCACCGTCATTGTCGGTCCTGAGCTTCTTTATTCTCAGACCGGTCTCATTCTCGGCCATGGCTTTCCATCTCCTGAAAGCCTCAAATACTTCTGACTTATGCTTCATAAAGTAGACCCACACTTTCCGAGAGTGATCATTAATGAAAGTCACAAAGTAGTGTTTCCCACCAATAAATGCGGTGGTGGTTGGTCCCCAAACATCTGAGTGAACGAGCTCTAGCTTTTCTTTCCTGGGGGTTCTGCTACTTGTCTGAAAGCTGACTCTTTTCTGCTTTCCAAGTATGCATTCTTCACACATATCCATCTTCACTGACTGCAGTCTTGAGAGTTTTCCCTTTATGTGCATGATTTTCATCCCCTTCTCACTCATATGACTGAGTCTCTGGTGCCACAGCTTTGAAGTCTTATTGCCTGCTGTAACTGAGATCAAACAACATGTACCTGCTATCATATACAGGGTACCAGTCTTCTTTCCTCGAGCAATCGTCATTGCGCCTTTTAAAATCTTCTAATCATCTCTATAGAAGGTCGTAGTGTAAGGACCGTAAAATTTTAATATTAGTTAAAATAATTTTCTGGTATTTTAAAATATTCAATTATTATTTTTAAAAGAGTATTTGTATTTTTCTCGATTTTTTTAGAATTTCCTATGATTTAAAAACCAAGTTTTATATTTATTTAAATGGTTTTGAAATTTTATAAATTAGTTTAGTGCAGTAAAAATTTATGAAATTTATCTGTTGCATTATCGATATTGTTACATGTCATTTTGAATAATACGTTGTATTATTTTTATTATTACATATATTTCGTATAATACGTTGTATTATTAGTTATGTATTATTTGTATAATTTGCCGTATTATTTCTACTGTTGCATATTATATGTCGTATTAGCATAACTGGTACATTTTACTATATGGATGATTATCCCATAATTATCAAATTTTAAATATAAGTAATTATTATTTTTATTAATTATTCTTGTTAAATTGTGTAATTTCTTATATTATTTCTACAGTTGCGTATAATCAGTTGTAATACTCTAACTGGTACGTTTTGATGTGTAGATAATTATCCAATAATTATTTAATTTATTTCATAATTATTATTATTTTTCAAAACCCTAAATTTTCATATATATATATATATATATATATATATATATATATATATATATATATATATATATATATATATATATATATATATATATATATATATATATATAAATATATATTATAAGTTGGTTTTTCTCTCCCTCCTCCTTTCTTCAGCAGAAACTGGATGCCGCCCTCTTCTCATTTTCACCCCGCCCCAGACCCAGCCACGCCCGCCGGCTCTCACGCCGCCGGCCACCGCGTCCGCCACCTCTTCGCGACCACGCTCGCTCCTCCAACCCGAACATTGAGAGCCTCGCGTGCCCCGCCTTTCCCCCGCCGGATCTCGGCTGGGCCTGCACAAACTACCACACCCATGTCCGCCTCCCCCTCCATACTGCTTTCTCCTCCTGTACTCTAGCCTAACCGCCAACAGCCAGACGCACAATCACCTCGCTCCCTCGACCCATCTCGAATTGAAAGCAGTCCAATGCACCCGCGACTGGGCTCTGCCGCCAGTTCGCCGCCTTATCTCCTGCAAGCTACAGTCCATCAGCCGCTGCCCAGGACCATCTGCGACCTCATCGCCCGCTGCCTCCAACTCACCTCAGGCCGCCGTCGACAGCAGCAGCGCACTTGAGATCGCCGCTTGCTGTAATCTCCAACCATGATTCTCGCCTGCGCCTCCTCCACCGTCAACGTGAGTACTGACGCAACTCCCCCGCGGTCAGCCCTTGTAGTCCTCGTCCGCCTCCTTGTCACGCTCCACCGTGCCATATCTGACTCGCACGTCGACGTCGACTCGTTCGACGAAGCCCTGAGGCAAGATCCTAAATCTTGATTATTTTATTTTAATTCTTAGTTTTATCGTAAATTATTATGTGACTCGTCATTCAATTTCTAGATCTGGTATGAGTTAATTAATTAGATTAGTCTGTGATATATTATTACCTGCGTGATATTGCTTGACATGAATAGCTGTGTGGAAGCTTGTTATGTTATCACTTAGTTGTTATTCAATAGGAAAGACTGTACATGAAGATGATTTCTGTTAAAAGTATGATGTATAAGCGTGCTTCAAAGCATGGCTATACTCGCTCGACATCGATATCCCGATGTGAGGAGTCCCGAGTTCCCTCGATATCGATATCCCGGTATGAGGTTTCCTTGATTATTACTATTATAGCATTGACTAGACGATGCACTCTTGATCGAATGTGTTGTTGGTCACGGTTATTTTCATAATTTTACAGAAGTCATTCCACGGTAACTCCGTGGCTAGTGCACAATATTTTATGTACAGTTGCGTAATTAATATGACAACATGGGGTTATAGAGGGAAATTGGACGAAGAATATAACATGTATATGTTTTCGGAAAAAGTTGCCTTCGTTGTTGAATTCATTATAATCTGGATCACTTACAAAGAATTTAAGATATTCAATAAAAAGAATAAGAAAATGAAAGATTATAACTTTTCGAAAATAACGCAAGATCCGTTCGTCGTTTCTTGCTTGCATGGGTCTTTAGCCGGTGATGGGGATGTTGATATCCGTGGACTATCTGGCAATCAGATCAGGTCCAGAACTTCGTCGATCCGCGAAGGAATCTAGAAGCAGAAGCGCTTATCTCGACAACAGCGAGATAATTGCTCTTCTTAGAATTACCACAGCGGGATAATCCTAAGGATCAGATGCGGGTGATGCAGATCTGACGATTCTTGATTTCTTGCGTTGAAGAACTCGATCACTCTTCAGTCCGGCAGGGCTTCGCCAATTCTCCAAAACTCCAGATCTGAAAAAAAATGAGGACCCGAGGCTGTATTTATAGGCTCCAGGGGGTTTCGGATGGTTAAAACCACCTAACTGACCATTTCTGCGTTGGAGACACCCTAGGGTGTCTCAACCTGGGCCGAGACACCTTAGGTGTCTCAGTTTAGCCTGAGACATTTTCGATGCCTGTTTGATCGTTTCCGCCGTAACTTTTTCGTCCGAACTCGGATTTGAGTGATTCGAAGTGCGTTGGAAAGCCGGCGAAGAGTTCTATAAGCTTCAATGATTAGATCATCTGTGGAATAAATGAGACATGACGGGTATTTCACCATTGGTGAACAACACGAGGTGCCCGATTAGTCCGTTCCTTTGTTATTCCGAAATTCTGTTAGTTCACGTAGTTCGTCGGTTTACTTCAAGCGTTCACTGACATCAATCAAGCTTCTGTGAACCAGATGGTAACATTCATCGTTATTTCTTAACACTGAGCCTTTCGTGGAGACCTATAGGTAATTTTCGATGCCTATAGTATATAAACGGGCACAGCGCTTTCCTGTTATCGTGATATCGTGAGTGTATATATATATGGGCCAGAGGGCCAATACTTGACTTGAAGGTGGCCCCCGAACAGGTTTACGGGGACCCGATTATATACATCAAAATATTCTTCCCCAATTCAAATAACATGTAAAACAAGAATAACATGCTTGCATACTTTATGGAAGGCTTTGTTAGTTTTGTTGAGATGTAGACCAATGTTGTTCTTTTCATACATAAATCGGGATTAATATTTAATTATTTATAATTCGAGACATATGGTATATACATGAGGGTTTCCTTGTTGGGATTATTTCGCTCGACGTACTACGTCTCGAGTTGTAGATTTTTAAGTATTAATTCCATCTAGTTGTATGACCTTGTGACTTGTATGATTGTTTCTGATCGCTAGCTGCATGACCTCATTACCTGTTCGATTTTTGGATTCTTCTGATTATCATGTTTTGGTAGTGGATTGCATGTTGATTTTGTTGGATTACCAATTGCACATTCTTTTGTCATTTCAATTTTTTTCGTATCGTTTTCCGCTTGGGTTTTCGATCATTCTATTTCTTTTGTGGGGTCTTGTCGTGTGCCATACACGCTGACGTACACCTGTTTTCTCTGGTGTACGTCAGACTTAGAGGAAGAACAGGTTCAGCAAGAGTCAGAAGATTCTCAACATGAGTGCCTTGTAGACGGAGCAGAAGAAGGAGTCGAAGCCTATTCTTTGATGGTTCCACTTTACTTTTGTAGTTCTTTCCATTCCTGCTGATCTATGTATTTTGGTATCTCTTCAGTATTCATTGGTTCAGTTTTGTATAAGGGCATGTTGACCCGAATATTATGTCTCCATTTGTGATATGATATTTTTATTCTTAGTTTGTCTATTATATTCTTACTGATTGTGATCGGGGACCTGTGACTTCGCATTGTATTTATTTCCAGACGCTTAGCGTATTGGATTGAGAAGAAAAGAAAAAGAAAAAAAAATAGTGTATATTTCTTCTCAATCTAATACGTCGCAGGCTTGTTCACGTCCCGATTCCCGGGTATTTTGGGAAGCGGGGCGTGACACGTAGTGTATCCTTCGCCAGTCAATTGGCCTACGGATATTAAGTTATTTCTTAGGTCGGGAATATGCCTGACATCCTTCAGCTCCCATACTGATCCGTTCAACTTAATTTTCACCACACATTTGCCCACAATAGCACACGGTTGATCATCACCAAGGTATACGTATCCAAGATTTCTAGGAATATACTTCTCGAAGAATTCTTTCTGAGAAGTAGCATGGAACGACGCTCCTGAATCTAACACCCAAGATTCCTCCTTGTTCTTCAAAGAGCATATCAATGCATCGTCTCCTCCTGAAGTGGAAGTGACATTCACCTCTGCCTTCGCCTCCTTCTCCTTCTGTGAACTCTTGCACTGATTCTTATAATGCCCGGTCTTTCCACAATTCCAACACTCGATAGCCTTCGAGTTGTTGCTTGGATTCCTTGACTTGGACCTACTGTCCTTTGATCTACCTCTGTAGTTTGAATTGCCTCGTCTGTTCTCTCTGGTTGAATTTCTGCCTCTTGACTCTGTATGCAATACTGAAGAGGTTGTAGCTTCACCCGACTTTCTCCGTCGGATTTTCTCACTGAGAACCAGATCATGAACGTCGTCGAACTTCAACTTGGTGCTTCCCAACGAGCTACTCATAGCTGTGACTGTAGAGTTCCAGCTTTCTGGTAGGGAAGACAAAAGTATCAACACCCGAACTTTCTCATCAAACTCAATTTCAACTAAACTCAATTGAGTTGTGACCGTGTTGAGTTCATTGAGGTATTGTGCTACTGACGCGCCTTCCGCCATTCTCAGATTGAATAACCATCGTATTAAATGAACTTTGTTCGCGACTAATGGCTTCTCATACATATTTGAGAGAGCTGTCATAAGACCCG
Source organism: Asparagus officinalis (assembly GCF_001876935.1). Taxonomy (NCBI): domain Eukaryota; kingdom Viridiplantae; phylum Streptophyta; class Magnoliopsida; order Asparagales; family Asparagaceae; genus Asparagus; species Asparagus officinalis. The sequence goes on along the minus strand of NW_017972411.1, from coordinate 89,373 downwards.
TCGTGGTCTTCTCCTTCGCTATGTTGAACGCAACATTACGAGTCAACGTCAATCTGATAACTCTGAGGGCTTGTCTGTCTAGAAGGTTCCACTCATCTACCTTCATAGAATCCAACTTCTTCCCCGGTAGTGGTTGATACAGATTTTTCTGATACAGATAATCCTCTATCTGCATTTTTCAGAATCCAAAATTTGTTCCATCAAACTTCTCAAGTCTTATTTTTTCTTCATCTGCGGCCATGGCTCCCACTTGAATCTGACTTCCTCTAGATCGTTTCACGCTCTGATACAAGTTGTAGGGAATACTACCCGTCGGGTTACGCAAAACCCCTAAAATAGTAGAAAACACGGTATAGAGAAAAGTACACCAAGTTTAACGAGGTTCGGTAAGTGCCTACGTCCCCGGGAACCACACAGTAAATTTCTTATTAATCAACAAGAAATTACAATCCAAGAGCGAATCTCAAACTTGAGATTCCTCAATAAATACAATCATTACTGTAGCTACAGTACAATTTCCCTCTTCTAAATACCCCTTTTAATAGAGAATATTCCCACAATAAATTCCCCTCAACAAACTGTGAGCTGGAAAATCACGAGAGGAGAAGAGGAAGAAAAACACTGCTGTGTTTTTGAGTCCGCCGCCAGGAGGTTGAGATCACGAGAGAGAAAAGGGGAGATCACTGGTTTCGGCCCTAGGGTTTCCCTTTTATAGGGAAACCCTAGATGAGCTGTCGACAGGCTATCGACAGCCTAGAAATCCTCCACGAGCTTGCCTGTCACGAGCGCCTCGACCCCGCCTGCTAGCTACGAGCCCGCCTATGAGTCAATCTCGCCTGCAGCTGCGAAGAATTCGCCTGCACGAGAAGTCGTCAGCCACGAGAAGTCGCCAGCACGAGAACTCGCCTGCAACTCTTCGTCGAGACCTCGCCTGGATCTCGAGGCTCGCGTCTGCAGCCGGCTGACGAGATTTCTGCCTGGAGCTTCATCCTCGCCTGGAGAAGCTCGCCTGCAGGTTTGGGCTTCACGCCCCATTATGACAATATTATCACTAATGTAAAACTTTTTTTTTTTTGGGGGGGGGGGGGCATTTACATAATTTGTCTCCATCCTGCATATTATCCTATTATCTCCAAGTGTTATAGTGTAAATTGAAATTTATAGTGAAGTGATTGCCAAATTACCACTTTGTCTTATTATGTGATGACTGATGAGAATTAGAACTCAAGTATTTTCTCATTTAATGAAAGAAAGTCAAGAGTAAGGAATCTTGTGTTGTCTAGGGAGTACACATTCTATTAGAACATGGTGACTCAAATAATGATACTTACTATACCCGCATATATTAAAACATATATGTATAAGGATACATCTTATAACACATGCATATAATTAGCAATGAGAATTTTTATATCTTAACATAGGAAAGAGAGAAAATAAATGTTAATATTGCTAAAGGTGTAGTATGTGTTAATTTCTTTTACTTAATAAAGAATTTAGTGTTGCGCCTCGAGAATCCAAACCAATCGCCAAGAAAAGATAAACCAACACACCAACAAGCACAAACAATCACTAACACCAGTTTTACGTGGTTCGGCAAGATGCCTACGTCCACGGGGCAAGGAGAGGGGAGTTTTCACTATTAGAAACAAGAGGATACAATTAGGGTTACAAATCTCTCACCCAAAACCCACAACAAGTCACTCTTGATCTCACCAATTACTCCAACAATAGAAGCCCAATAAAACTCTCCCTTCAGATCTCAAACTTCAGCCTCCAAACCCTAGAAACACCCCTTTGGGTATTTATAGGAAACCCAAACGAAACGGGTCTGGAAAACAGACCCAGACTCAACCCGCTTCGGCGGTCGACCGGCCCGGTCGACCGCCCTCCATCCAGAACAGCTCCAAGAATCCAGAGAGTTCGGCGGTCGACCGCGTCGGTCGACCGCTACCATCTTCGGTCGACTGTGTCGGTCGACCGACACCGATCAAACCAATGCCTCAACTGCTGCATCCAGTACGTCATGGCAACGGACTCATGACAACGGACTCCATCCACAGCGCGTCGAGACCCAAACGAGAGTACGAACCCTCAACCCCAAACCAACTGTGTCTACTCACCAAATCGAACTGAGCCTACACCGACTACACCAAATGTCTTACTTGCTAAGACCCAAATGGGAGTGCGAACACTCACCCCAAATGTCGATGTCGCTCACCAAATCGGCTGCATCAGAAAACTGACTGCCTACGTATCCTCTCCAAGGAATCAAGCCTTCACGTAGTTCACCCAATGGCCTCCAAAGGCTCTCAATCCAACCTGCGGCTGATAGCATCATAAACGACCCCAATCTGAAAACAGTCAAACCTGCTCAGACCAAACTCAGAAGCTCCCCACTGATAGCCGAACGAGCCTCTGAATCCTAAATGCGCAATCGGATCCAATCTCACATCAGCGATGTGACCAAGTGCTGGGTAGGCAAATATCCGACGCCGACCAAAATCTGAAACAGCTCCACCAGATCTAACAACTCTACACGCAGCAGTCGGCAACCACATAAGATGACCCAAACCTGTCGAAGCCTGAATACCAGATCCACTGCTCGACAACCAATACCGATCCTCCTCCAGAAAGGAACGGCTCACTAAATCCGCCATCTCATCACGTCGCCCCACTGTCTCCTTCCCTCTGAAGTGTCTCCAACTGCCGTGAGCTCGGCACCAATGCAAGAAAGGACTCCTACTAGAATAAGTACGACTGGTAACCTTTCTGCCCATACACCTCCTCCAACTGTTGCGGACTACTAGGTCTTTATACCAACGGGACTTGGTTGCAACCCAAATATGCCTAGTACAATCCCCAACATAGGAAACAAAATAACGATTACCTCCCGATGATGCCTCCTCGGAAAGCCCCCAAATGCCTGACTGAACACCTCCAATAAGACCTCTCGATCGATGGATAGAAGTGCTGAACTCCACCTCGGTCTTCTTGCTCATACCAATGTGCTCACATGACTTCAATCTGCAGGTCATAGCACTCCTCAACAATCTGTGCACGGTATAACCAACAATATATCCCAGCACCAAACAATGCCACAGTCTAGCCATAGAAGTAGTCAGCGCCCTATCAACTACCGTGCTCCCAAGTAGATAATACAAGTTACTCCGCCTGACTCCCTTCATCACGATCATGGACCCCGATGTGACCTTCAAGCGAGAATCCGCCAAGATCACCCTATAGCCTGATGCCTCCAATACCCCAAGTGAAATGATGTTCTTCCTCAGTTGAGGAACGAACCTCACATCAGCCAACTCCCGGATCATCCCGTCACTCATCCGAATCCGAACGGTACCAATACCACCAATAGGGCAACTGTGATCATTACCCATGAGAACAGCATCCCCTCTTTCCAACTCCTGAAAGCTGGAGAACCAATCCCTTCTAGGGCATATGTGGTAAGTAGCACCAGAATCCAACATCCACTCGGTGGAGTCGGCAACATCAACTGACGGAAGAGCTGGGCACGAATAGCCCGAAGAATCTGAATCTGAAACATCGCCATTAGCCTTGGCAACATTTACCTCTGAAGCTTGAATAGCTTTTCCTTTATTCTTCACGGCTTGTAATTTTGGGCATTCGGCTTTCCAATGTCCATCCTCTCTACAAAAGGCACACTGATTCCTACCAACTGCAGGATGCCCCCCTCTAGACTACGACCTTCTTCCACGGTTTGGACTTTTAGCTCTTGCAACCAATGCCCCCGCAACCGGCTCGATGGAAGTCTCCTTGTCCTTCTTTCGAAGTTGATAATTCACAAGGGCTGCAGTGACCTCACTATACGAAAGAGATACCTTCCCATTAATAAGAGTGAGGACGAATGTCTTATATTCCTCGTCGAGCAAGGAACTCAATAACAATAATGCATTGTCCTCGTCTTCAATAATGACATCTACATTCGCCAAATCTGCAAGTAGCTTCGTGTAGTGGTTCATGTGATCACTAATGGATGTCCCCTTCTTCAATTGGAAGCGATAAAGCCTCCTCTTCAAATGCAAACGATTTTCAACGCTCTTTGTCAAATATTTGCCCTCTAGGACCTCCCAGATCTTCTTTGCCGAAGTTTCATTCATCACATCATATTTTAGATCTTGGATAAGGCAAGACCTAATCACACCACACGCCGTTCTGTTCATTTTATTCCAAACATTTTCATTCATGTTGTCCGGTTTCCCGTCCAACTCCAACGTATCTTCCAAATTTTGCGCATTTAGCGCATCCATGACTTTGCATCTCCAAAGTCCAAAATTATTTGTGCCGTTGAACTTTTCCACATCTATTTTTATAGAATGTATATTCAAACTTTGGATGACTCTCACACTAGAAGAACCCTCCCCATGTTTATCCTTTCCGGCCATAATCTCAAAGCACCAAAACAATTGCGGAACAAACAAGAAAATAGATCCAACTTGAAAAAGATAGAAACTTTACCACAAAGATCCCACCTTTATCACCAATCGAAGCTCTAGATGAACTTCCCAACTGATCTATACCTCCAAAAAGTCCAAGCGTTGCCCGAAGCTCTGATACCACTTGTTGCGCCTCGAGAATCCAAACCAATCGCCAAGAAAAGATAAACCAACACACCAACAAGCACAAACAATCACTAACACCAGTTTTACGTGGTTCGGCAAGATGCCTACGTCCACGGGGCAAGGAGGGGGGAGTTTTCACTATTAGAAATCAAGAGGAACAAACTAGGGTTACAATCTCTCACCAAAAACCCTCAATAAATCACTCTTGATCTCTCCCAATTGCTCCAACAATAGAAGCCCAATAACTCACCCTCAATGGCTGCTAAAACCCCTTGCTTACAAACCCTAAAACCAAGTTTGGGTATTTATAGAAAACCCAAACGAAACGGGTCTGGAAAACAGACCCAGACTCAACCCGCTTTGGCGGTCGACCGGACCGGTCGACCGCGATCCATCGCGGTTGACCGGACCGATCGACCGCGATGTATAGTCTCCTATACACAAGGTTAGAACAAAAAAAAAAAAAAAAAAAAATCAAAGGAGTGCTCTGTCTACCTTGATGCGGTAGTAGAAGAAATTAGTGAAAAATATGGGAGCAGTATGAAAGAGAAAAATTCATCATGTCTTTGCTTAGAAGGACCAAGGAGTTTTATTGAATTATCACTGAATATGAAAATAGTAAATAGTGTGACATAGAATTTTATGTGTTTAATTTTTTCCCCATATTGAAAGTGAAAAAGTGAAGACTATTCTTAAGTAAAAACATCTGCGAACAATAACTGCTATCCACGTTATGATATTTTACCTATATCCATATCCATATATTCATATCATATAAAAAAAAAAAAAATAACTGTAATTGTACAACATTTACTTGGACATGAATACGGATATATCTGTTAGTATCCGTACCCTTTTGCTATCCTAGCATGTACCACCACCTTCTCAAATAACGGTTCGGGTAAACTGATGGCCTAATTGGACCCAACCCGATCTAATTAGCCTTCTCCATCTCCTTCTTCTTCCTCAAGAAATTTACGCTCTTTCTCTCTCATCAGACTAGAGAGAGAAACTAGAGAGAGAGAAGAGAGATGAGTGAAGGAGAGAGGCTCGTCCTCGTAGCTCGAAAGGGATGCTTCGGGCTCCCCACAGCTTGCCCTGATTGCCTCTCCGTCTATCTCTACCTCAGACTCGCAAACTCTTGTTTCAGCATCGATTTCGATCTCAAGAACCCTGATTCGGGTAATATTTTACAAACCCAGTTTTAATAATTCGATAATGCATGCTGCTGATGTGTACTTTTAATCGTTTGGTTTGAATTTTTATATTTGGGTTGATGATTCTTGTTGACTTTAGTGATTTTTTTTGGGGGGGAGGGTGGGTTGTTTTTGAATTAGGGTTTTGGGGTTTTTAGTTTTTTAGTTATGAGGTTTAAGCAATAAATGAAACTTTTTTTGCAAGGGATTGCTAGGGTTCATAATTTAGCCCCATATTGATTAAATGGGGGAGTCTATGAGGAGATTTGTGTTCACCCCATTTTTCTAGTTGCAAATGAGCTACGATATTCGTTTTGAACTGGATTAATGATTTGCGGTGGTTAATTAGGCCCCATTTAGTCCTACATTGACTGAATTAATGATTTGTGTTTTAGGGATAAGTTCTATTTGGTCTCTAAAAGAGGCTAGTTAGGATGTTCTTGAAGTAATGGCCTATTATGATCTATGCTGCAAAACTGAACCAGTAGATAAAACTTGATAAAACTGAAGAAACCCTCCTCCCTGCTTTTTTTTCTTTCCCTTTTCAGTTCTTTGGTTATTTCTTAATCAAATTCTTTGCTACTCAGAGGAAATCAGAATTCTAAATAGGTTACTGAACCAGTAGAGTGATACTTGTTGTCATATAGATAGATAAAAATCTAGACCAGCTTGGCCATAAAGGAAACGGTTCTTAAATCAGAGAATAAATTTTAGATTTGAGAATGTGGCACGGGTATCTATCTCTTTTACTTTTTCTCTTTTATTAATTACTAGTATTTAGACCTGTGCAAAGCACGGTTTCCAAAAGATTTTCTTCAACTACTTAACATGTTAATAAAATAAAGTATTATGCTTTAGATATAAAGTCTTTTAGAAATGTTGGAGACTCTTTAAGAAGAGGAAACTTCAATCCTCCCCTCTTGCAACATATAGAAAAAGAATGTTTCTTTGGATTCCAAGATTTCTCCGTGCCTTCTTCATACCACATTGTATTGTGACAATACTTACAAATGATAGTTGGTTTGTCAAAGTTCTGTATATCATTCTGATAAGCTGCAATTGTCAACAATTTCTTCATTAAAAGCATAATAACAACATGATATAACAAATGCTAATTCAAAAAAATGAATAAAGAAGATTCATACCTTTTTATTATTGGGCTAGTTCTGTCACATGTACTGTCAACGTTTATGTTGCTGATGCTTTCTTTTATTCTCTTGCTCTTATACATTTTCATCCTATAGCCATCGGGTAAATCAGACTCATTAGACTTCTCGAAGCATGCAGATTTCAGTTGATGCAATCCATAATCCAATCTATATAATTCACAATTTCTTAACTTTCATTTTAATTATCGTAAAGATAAGATTTTTTCAGGATCACGTTGTGCTATTAAATTAGATTATAGTTAGAGTGCAAGTCTAAAACATATGAATTTCTTAACAACACTAAAATAGATCTTAAATAAATCATACGTACCATGTGTACTACCTGTTTGCGTAGTTGTTTGGCCCCCGTTATTTGGGTATCAAGCTATTATTTTATTGATCTACTGTGAACTCCTCCATCTTAAATTTACTCTTTGGTATGATGAAGTAAAATAATATCAGATTTCACAAACTATTTCAAGTGTTATCTTCAATTTAACTTCATCCATTTCCTTTGTCAGAATGTGATAGATTTTAAATTGTCGATGTTAAAGATGGGCCCAAATATCAAGAACTTTCATTTTTGAGTTGTCATTATAACTATAAGAATTGACATAGTAAATAATTCAATAACACTCAATTTAAATTTATATACACAACATGAAAATAGTAATGACAATTATAAAGAAAATGTACTTGATTTGTACAAATATCATTATGTTTGTTTTTCTAACAATAACATTCATTAACATGAGTTATACGTAGTAACAAAACAAAGCCTGATGTGTAAATTTGTGATTAAATAGTCAACATTAAAGTCTTTATTTGCTTATTAGTACAACAAAACACAGTAAAATTTAACATGTATATTACAATTCCCAAGGGAAATTGATTTTACCTTACACAAATACAAATGATCTTATGTGTCCAAATTTGTGTTTCTTTATCGAAGGCTAGATGCCCAGCTCCTGCATTAAGATTTAGTTCCATTAGTTTATGCACTTAATATTTTTATCAAGTAAGAAAGATACCCTGAAGCCGTAGTACTGCTACTACAAAGTATAAATTCCCTACTTACTGGCCAACACTTAGAGTCAATATCAAGAGACAATTTGCAAAAAGTAGTGACAAAAAACTTCAAACTGAACAATAGAAATCACAGGCTGAAGTAGATCGAGAAATAAAAAGATGAGATCTGAGGTCCTCACTTAGTCATGTGGCCTGGATAAGGCTTGTGAACCCCATCCACAACGAAAACCAAAGTCGTTCTACTCCATCGCGTCCACCTTCGCCAGAGCCACGTCCTCATCCTTGAGCTCCGTCGCCACTGCAGCGTACTCAGGCGCCAAAGCCTGGCAGTGACCGCACCAAGGAGCATAGAACTCCACCATCACGTGCTGATTCTTCTCGACGAACTCAGTGAAGTTCCCCTCGGCTAGAACCACGACGTTCCTTCTCATCGATCTCCGGCGATGGTAGCTCTTCTCCTCCGTACGATTCTGGATCGAAAACCCTCGAACTCGTCGGAATCAAAGTCCCCAACATCGGAATCAAAATTTTGAAGATTTAGTAAGAAAATCTACCACAATCTTTGTGATTAAACTTTGTAAAGGGCTAGATTCGCATCAAATGGCAAGAAAATAATCGCTCCAACGCGATCGGCATCGATCGATCAATCGATCAGTTGGGATTCAGACAAAGGAGAGAATGAAGAGAGAAAAGAAATATTGAAGAAATATTGAGAGAGGAAGAGAGAGAACGTGGAGATTTTGAAGAAAGTGTACGGTTAAAGAAAGAAGCGAAGATTTATTTTCAAGGAGAACGTGGGTTGGGATAGGCTGATTAGAATTAGCGATAGAGGCAGTTATTTTACTATTCATCAGATTTTTTTGTTGTTCTCTTTTAGTTTATAAGAAGTAGATTAGTTAGTAACTAACTGTATCTGTAGCAGTTGGTTGGAAGATTACATGTTTTTTTGAGTCCATCAATCAATGATTATAACCTTAATCAGTTTAATTAATAGAGACATTTTCTGCCATTCTTCTCTTTTGCTTCTCTGATTTTTTCCCCACTTATTTTGCAGATCACATACCATATGTCGAATATGGTGATTGTGTTCTATACAACAATGAGAAGGGAGGTGTTATTGAATGTCTGAAAGCAGAGAACATTGTCAATTTGGACTCAGGACTCTCAGGCGGCTGTTCTCCAGACTGGTTGGCTACAAAGGCATTGGTTGGCGCCTGGCTATCCGAGGCAGCAAAATATGAACTATGGGTCGCTTCTAATGGAAATGGTGCCTATAAAATATATTTCTCCGACCTTTCATGGCCTGTTGCAAAAGTTCTTCATTGGAAACAAACTCGAACTGTGAGGCAGCAACTTGGGATTACGGATCTCAATGCCACGGAAAAAGAAGAAGAGGTAAATTTTGTTGTGTTAAATTAATCATGGGAAACAATTTAAAGGATGGCACTATAAAGCTTCAAGAGGCATAAGTTTTTCTAGACAAGTTTTTAGGTGAAGTTTTTAGGTGCTTGTATGATGACTTACTTTTCTATCTTCTAGTTTAATGATGATTGGATGTGGTACTAGTCTTTTTATGGAATAATTAACCTTCTCTCTGATTCCTATTTCAATTTTTCTATTTTACCTCTCATTCATTTGCGAAGTTATTTAGCCAGTTTTAGTTTAGAACTCAAGTGAATTTTATATTTTCAATTGGCAGATATACCGAAAGGCGGCTACAGCATATGAGGCTTTATCTCAGAGATTGGGAGAACAGACCTTTTTCTTTGATAACAGGTAACCACTGAATAAATTGACTTGATATAGAAGCTTATTTTTCATGGTTCGAGAAAATTTGATATAATTTTGATTCTTACCCATTTTAGAACTTTAGCTTCAATTCTTTAGTGTGTTTTTAATTGATTTTGTTTGTGTTCTCACAGGCCCACCAGCTTGGATGCTATTTTCCTTGGGCATGCACTTTTTGTCCTTCATGCTTTACCGGTAAGTTTTTTATGGCCCTTAGCATAGTAACAGAAACTCTTTGCTTGCTAAGAACTCTGCTAATGTTCTCCAGACAACAGTTTATTTAATAATGTTATTATTTGATACCTAAGGCATCGTTTGGTACGAGGGAATGAGGTGGAATGGAATGATCATTCTCACTTCTCATTCCTTTCTACCAAACGCATCCTCTTTTTTGAAGTTAGAATGCTCATTCCCACTTCTCATCAATTCCCACTTTACGTGGGAATAAGCATTCCCAATGAAGTGATAGGGAATGAGCATTCCCACTTAAGTGGGAATCAATAAAATATACAATTTAAAATACGTTCATTCTCATTTCATTTTATAAATTACACCCAAACGTGAGAATGGGAATGACCATTCCATTCTCACATTAATTTCATTTCATTTCTTCTTCCATTCCATTCTCATTTGAGTCCATTCCCGCGTACCAAACGAGGCGTAAGTGTGTATAGCAGGTTTGGATTCTTTGGAAACTGGATTTACGTCAGAATGGAGAAAGCTTTTACTCTTTATTAGTTACTTTTTCCTTTTCTCGAGAAACCACCAACTAGTTTGCCCATAACAAGTCACATGAACTATATGTTCGTTAACAGGATCACTTTCTGTTTTTTAAATGACATATTTTGAAGAATGTTGTCATTTGATAAATTAAAATATATAGCAAGGTTGGAATTTTCATTTTACATAAAAATGACCAAAATCCTTCTCATTATTTTTCATTTTGTCCAAAAGCGATTGTTATTTTCCCTTCATTAGTATTCCTTGAAAAACGATAAACCATTATTCTAGCTTTGCAATAGATAAGTGGAAGCAAGAGAATAAACAATGAGGATTAAGAATTGTGTTGGAATTTTTTTTCATTTATAAGGTTTAATAAGTATTCAGCTTTGCTTAATTATTATTTCAAATGATGATTCGGAATAGTTAGAGGTTGTAGTTTAATGTGAACATATAGCCGACTGCGTTTTAATATCCAGCTCATTCTGTATGTACTTGTTACACATGTTTGTACAGTAGACTTGTTACACATGTTTGTACAGTAGATTACTGTCCAGATAAGTATGGAGTGTCAAGTGCTAGACAGTCAAATGAGTGCAGATATGCACACCTGTAACAGATTAGAACCTGGTTGGTGTATGAAATTCAAGATGTGATATTGTCATCCTTTAGGATTTAAAATGATAGTATCTCAGGGAGTTGGCCAACAACAATGTGAACGTGAGATGGGGGACACGAGATGGTGGAACCCCCCATGCTCCCCCCATGTTCACCCATGCTTCCTCCATGCTCATCCATACTCTCTTTCTCCTCTTCTTTGCCTATAAATAGGAAAGATGAGGAAGAGAGAAGTTGCTAGGAAGAAAAGAAAAAGGGTGTGAGAATTTTGAGAGATTTTTGAAGAGAGAAAAATCAGAGAGAGAGCTTGTGAGTTGTATAAGTGGAAGTTGTTATTCTCCTCATAGTAAAATCCCCCCTTACCCTTTCCGTAGACGTAGACAAGTTTGCCGAACTATGTAAATCACGTGTCTTTACTGTGTGTTAGCTATTGCTTGTAGGTTCCCTCGACATTCAGTCCTAGAACTGCTGAGAGGGAGAGTGTATATCTCACTTTGTTGAGATATTTTACTTCTGTTCTTGTTTTTTTGTGAAACGAGAATATAGAGGTTGACTTGAGTTTTTGTGAAAACAAAAGTCAGAACTTTATCTCAGGTGATATCGCTTCCGTGACGTGAGGATGTGACTCTGCGCCCAACAATTGGTATTAGAGCCATTTATTCAGATCGGAGGTAGTAAATTTTCTGATCTGAAGTGATGCTTGATTATTGTGTGGTAAACACAAGGTATTTGTTAAAATTCCTTAGAGAAACGGTTTAATAATACAAGCGGAGAATGATGTCTATAAGTAAAACAGTTAAAGTTGGAAAGTACGAGATTAAATAATTCAATGGGAAGAATATTTTTTTCCTATTGGAGGATACAGATGAAAAATTCGCTAATTTCGTAGAAATTACACAAGACTTTGGTAGGAAAAAAGAGAAGAAGCACAAAGATATGTCCGATGAGAATTGGGAAGAGTTAGATCTCGAAGCACGAGCGTCGATTATCCTATGCCTTGAGAGGGATGTTGCTTTCTTGGTAGATGGAGAGGAAACGACTGTGAACGTGTGGTCAAAGTTAAAGAGTACCTTCATGACGAAGAGTCTAACAAATCGGATCTACTTGAAATCCAAATTATATACTTGTAAAATGGTGGAAGACTCGTCAATCCGGGAGTATATCAAGAAGTTCGATAGGATCATATCGGATTTGAAGGATATTGATGTGACAGTAGACGATGATGATCAATCACTTTTGCTACTTTTTTTCTTTATCGAAGTCTTATGAGAACCTGATACAAATATTGATGCTTGTAGGAGACAATTTGACGATGAATGAGATTAGAACGACGCTTCTGACGGATGATCTTCAGAAAATTACAACTAGTGACATGACCACTAGTGATAACAAGGAGCAAGCTCAGGGAGTATTTGCTAGAGGAAGGGGTAATGAGCAAGGAAAAGACAAGGGAGGAAAGTCTAGATCGAAATTGAGACCTCTTGCGGGAAGGGCGTGTTTCAAATACGGTGAGCTAGGGCATTTTAAAGTTGACTGTCCTAACAAAAGAGTAGGTGGAAAGAAGAACAACAATAAGACTGAGAGGAGAAATAGCAAGGAAGAGGTGAGCTACGTTTCAGAGGAAGGGAGCGAGAAGGAATGCTATGTCGTCACGGGTGGTGAAGATATCTTTGAGAAATGGATTCTTGATTCGGGTTGCTCTTACCATATGTTCTCAAATAAGAAATGGTTTACTACCTACAGAAACATTAACGGTGGAACTGTACTGATGGGGAACAACCATGTTTACAAAACGGTGGGGTTAGGTGATATCAAAATCAAGATGCATGATGGAGTTGTCAGAACAGAGTGAAGAAGGTTGTTCGAGGTTCCCTAGTAATGATGAATGGTGTTCGTCACGGTAGTCTATATACTCTCTCGGATACGACGGTGATAGGGAATGCAACAGTTGGAACTGATGGAAGTGGTGGAGATCCATGTGAGCACACATGGTTATGACATAGGTGGCTTGGGCACATGTCAGAGAAGATTTGCTTGGTAAAGAGGGTTTGCTGAAGAATCTAAAGAAATCATGCATGGATTTTTACGAGGATTGTGTGTATAAGAATGCGTACATGGTTCAATTTTTGAGAAGCAATCACAAGAACAGAGGGATACTAGATTATGTGCACACGGATGTTTGGGGTCCGGCTCAGATAACTTCCAAGGGTGACTCCAGATATTGTCTCGTTCATAGACGATCATTCTAGGTATGCTTGGATTTATTTTCTGATGCATAAGAATGAGGCATTTGAGACATTCAAGAAGTGGAAGGCGATGGTTGAGAACAGAACATGAAAGAAATTGAAGACACTGAGATCTGACAACGGTACAGAGTATACAGATGGTACATTCAAGGAGTTCTGTGATCAGGAGGGTATTGCTAGGCACTGGACAGTTAGATCAACACCACAACAGAATGGGATCGTAGAGAGGCTGAACCGTACACCGCGGGAAAAAGCAGTGAGTATGCGATCATAGCAGTGAGTTTGGACAAAAAATGGTGAGCAGAGTCGATTGCTACAGCTTGCTACATAGTGAATCGGTCTTCACATTCTACACTGGATGGTGATACACCATTTAGGGTGTGATCAGGGGAGCATTCAGATTATGAGAGTTTTCGGATTTTCGGGTGTACCGTCTATTATCACGTCAATGAGAAAAAGTTTGACGCGAATGCTAAGAAGGTTATATTCTTAGGGTATGCAAAGGGTGTAAAAAACTATCACCTTTGGTTTACAGAAGATTTGAAGTTCGCAATTAGCAGGGATATTTCTTTTGATGAGAGATCTATGATTGCTAGGGTGCCTAAGGGTGATGGTTTTGGGACTGTTGGGACTTCAAAATCTCAGGTTATTGAGATAGAACCTAAAGACTAACCAAGTTCTAGTCGTGTTCAAGAGAAGGATCATGAAGATGATGAGCTTGAACAAGAGGAGGTTCAGCAAGAAAATACATAGGCACTGCAACAACAGCAGCTCGATGATAATTTGGCTTTCACAGGTCAAGACGAGCATACAAGCAGGTACAGAAGCTGGGGGCTGAAAAGCACTATGAGTAGGTGAATTTGGTTGAATACGCACTCTCGGTGGAGGATGATGAGCCGGTCTCCTTCAAGGAAGCTATTCGAGATAGAGATAGCGAGAGTTAGTTGGCGGCAATGGAGGAGGAGATGGAATCTCTCCGAAAGAACCAAACATGAGAAGTGATGTCACGCCCCGCTTTCTAAAATATTAGGAAATCGGAACGTGAACAAGCCCGCGGCGTATTAGATTGGGGAGAATATATAATAAACCATTTCTTCTCAACCTAATACGCTAAACATCAAGTAATATATAATGTAAAGTCACATGTCCCTGATCATAATTAACAAGAATATAATAAATAACTTAATAAAAAAATCATATCACAAATGGAATAACATCCGAGACACAAGGTTCGGGTCAAACATGCCCTTATTACAAAACACTCCAACAAAATATAAAAATACATAGTTCAACAGTATAAAAAAAGTACTATGAAATAACTAAATCCCTCGAAGACTAAAAGAGAAAATACTACATAAGAAATCTAATATCTCTCGACAACTACATAAAGAAAAGACTAGACTCCAGCTTGCTCTTCTGCTCCATCTGGAATACACTCTGACTGCGAGGCGTCTCCATACTGGACCTTTCTGTTCTCTAAATCTGACGTACACCAGAAAAAATAGGTGTACGTCAGTATGCATGGCACACGGTAAGACCCCACAAAAGAATAATAGAACAGTTGAACGACCAATGCAATAACCGATGCAATAACAGAAATGACAAAAGATATGTGCAACTGAAAATCTAACAAAAATCAAGATGCGATCCACTACTAAAACATGATAATGATAAGGCTAACAACATACAGTAACCGGGTCGAATACTAGCCATCCTAAAAAACTCACTGGTCCACATCTCAAATAGGTCAAGGTTCACATTTCCGAAAAACTGACTGTTCACGATCCTCTACGCACATCCAATACTGCAAAACAATTCTGTAAGAGGACTACACGTAATCCGATTTTAGCCTGGTCCGAACTCAAGCAAAACTCGGGTGACGAAACGATTTCACTGATCACGTGCGAAACGATTCACTGGCCCAACAGACTAACCCCAGTGCGAAACGATTCACTGGTGCGAGCCTGGAAGATAACCAACAATCATATCCTATCATGCGAACTAAGACTTTCCCATCCCAACATCTCTTGTTTTTCTAAGTCAACAAACACGACCTATAATAGAGTTTTGGTTCACCTCCTAATTTAGTCAACGCACTCACACATGTCACTAAGTCTTATTCATGACGCTCAAGACCACTAAGTCATGAACTACTAAGGGTTCTTAATCACAACAAGGAATAAAAATGCAGCTAATTCTATGCAAATAAAACAGGGTATGTTACGTAATTAGAATAAGAAACATGAAATCGGCGTATGATTTGCACATAAAATGTCGCGGTCAACAATCGTCAATCACACGATCCTAAACTAAATTAATTCAAAAATAAATAATCTTTTGCAAAATAAATTCTTTTCAAATTATCTCACTATAATTATTCTAAACATAATCTTTCAAAATAATAAATTCATAAGCCAAAAATAATCTTTTTACAAGATAAATTTTCATTAATTCAAAATAGTCTATTTTCCCAAAATAAATTCTTTTTTAAAATATTTATCATTCTAAAATGATTTCCTTCCACAAAATAAATTCTTAAAAATTTTTATAATTATTCTAAAAATAATCCTGTTGTCAAAATAAATTCTTTAATTTATTCTAATTGTTCTGAAAATACTATTTATCACATAATTACGATTCATTCAATTTTATTCATGAAACCCACACAAATAATTATTAACATATCTAAATATTACACGAAATAAAATAACGGAACGGAGATCTTGCACATAATTAATTTATGATAAATATAATAATTGACACGAAACTAAATGAGAAATAGAATCTTATGCCTAATAATTTCTACAATAATCTAAATAAAATAATATAAAACAACGGGTTGGGAATCTTACCTTGGGATATTGTCGAATGATTCGACGTTACCGTGCGAGGCGGCGACAACAGTGAGATGGAGGCGATGACACTGTTTGGAGATAGCGACGACGCGAAGCCCGATGGAGAGGTTGTTGGGGAAGCCGGATCTGCCGTGTCGGCGATGGCGGGAGACCATCCGCCTTGGGCGGAGGCGGTCTATGAAGGCAGCGGGAGACTGAGGCGGTTTGCTGGGGAGAAGGCGGACGGGTGAGACGGGAGCTTAGCTGAGCCGGGGAGGTGTTGGTGGTGCAGGGGTGATGTAACCCGGTGCGGTGGTGGTGCAGGAAGCCCGTGTGAGGGAGGCGTGCACGCCGAGATTGAGGAGGCGGATGGTGGTGAGCTTGCTCGGCGCGATCGGGGAGGAGAGACGGGTCTGAGCCTGGGCGTGGATAGAGAGGACGATGGTAATGAGGGGAGGAGGTTGGGCGGTTGGTGGTGGCTTGAGGGAGAAACAGAGGGGGAGAGAGAACGAAGAGAGAGAAGAAGATGATGACGGCTGAGAACGAGAGATAGAGAGATGGGAAGAGGATGCAGAGGTGAAAGTTATGTGAGAGAAAAAAACAAAAAGATATATATATATATATACACACACACACACACACACAAGTTTTTATGACGTGGTTTAATATCAAAATAATTTATTTCTTATTTTATTACTATAAATAAGTCAGATTTGTTATAATTTTTATTTAAAAATTATAAAAAATTAATGTAATGGATTTTTGTGCTAAACTGGGATTAATATATTTAACGAGGATATCATAATTGATTTTCGCAGAAAAAAATATCAGCTGACATAATAATATCTTCAAGCAGAATAGTAAAAAAAATAAATTAATTTGATACTACATGTCATATTCTAAACTCTACTAATCCTAAGCTATAGTATGGAGCCAAGGATGAATAACAATATCATTATGAACTATAGTTCTAGCAATAAAAAAATAACATTTCTTATTGCATTGAAAATCGAATTACATTATTTGATAGACTTAAAATAATAAAAAGACAAAACTAAAGATTAATGGTAACTACAGTATAATTTTTTGTGATAAAAGCAATTACATAAGCATGCAAAAATACTAAAAATTTTGCATGAAAATTCATTCTAAAAATTCCTAATTTTACTCAAAAATTAAGTTATAGTATAAAATGTTCAAAAAATATTATCATTTATTCTTTTTATTTCATGTTTTAATTGAGTCGAGATCAATCTTTCTTTACCTTTATCTTTTGATTGGGCAATTCTAGAGTAGCGTCTTCATCATCTATACCAATTGTGATATCAGGTTGGAATTGAATTTTTTGAAATCAATCTCTTCAAATAATAAAGTCCAACACCAAAATCAACCTAATTGTCTTCTGATCCCCCCTCAAAAACCATAAGCCTAATTCATAAAATGGGTTTGTACATAATGAAGAACAATAGACAATGTCAAGAGACAAAAAAGAAAAAAGAAGGAATTAAATAAGAATCGCTAGGTTTGTACATGATAAAGAGCAAAAAACAAGATAAGAGTCCAGAAATATATTAGGATACACTTGGATCAATTAAATTATATTATTACTCATAATTGATATGCATAAGAAACAAAATGTGTTGACAATCTTAAACTATAAAACAGACTGTATGGGCCCTCTAACATAATTTTTAATGCAAGCAACCCCCAAGATTAATTTTGAAAATCTTTTGATTTTGTGGAAGAGTTTGAGTGTAAAGAACAAATGTTAAATTATCTAATCTGATTAAAGTAGGATCATATAAGTTAACCACATACATAAAATTTATTTTAACAAAAACTCATATATAAGTATTATAATTGGCATTGAGATCAAAGAACGTGTGAGATTCTCTTTGACTTTTATACAAACAATATCTATTTAGATAATAATAGTATAATTAAACTTTGTGATCTGAAAAAAAATCAAACATACAATATAATTAATTACTTTAAAATAATCTAATCTAATCTAATAAGAAAAAAATAGATGAAAGTACTATAAAAATTGTTGCAATTTTATAATTCATAATTCTTAAACAATCTAATCTATTCTAATAAGAAGAAAATAATAAAAACACATACTTGTTGAAGGGGATAAAAGTATTGTGAAAGCTATTGTAATTTCTTAATCTGAAAAAGATTAGATATACAATATAATTAATTGCTTTAAAATAATCTAATCTAATAGCAAAGACACTTGCCTGTAGAAGGAGATAAAAGTGCTATAGAAATTATTGTAATTTCTTGGCTTATATATATTAGTATATGATGTTGCATGTGAGAGGATAACAATTATAAATAAAATTCTATTTAAATAATAATAGTATAATTAAATTTTGAAACTAACTA
Source organism: Asparagus officinalis (assembly GCF_001876935.1). Classification (NCBI taxonomy): domain Eukaryota; kingdom Viridiplantae; phylum Streptophyta; class Magnoliopsida; order Asparagales; family Asparagaceae; genus Asparagus; species Asparagus officinalis. The sequence goes on along the minus strand of NW_017972411.1, from coordinate 70,805 downwards.
TGCAGTACTTTGAAGTACTTTAGTTTTAGTTGGTGAGAGATCGCCACTTTGTGTGTAATTATTAATCATATAGCATATGAATAATTGTTTACAAATTTGTATTATTAATCATGTAGCACGTGAATAATTGTTTACAGTTTGATCATTGATCACATATAAGAGCGATGGGGTAAATTTGGTATTTAATAAATCGTCTAATTAACCTAAGCGTATTGTGAACTACTTGAATTTTAGTTGGTGAGAGATCGTCACGTTGTGTGTAATTATTAATCATATAGCATGTGAATAATTATTCTCACTTTGGCATTATTAATCATATATCACATGAATAATTGTTTGCAATTTGATCATTGATCACATATAAGAGCGAGGGGATAAATTTGGTATTTAATAAATCGTCTAATTTACTTAAGTTGCTCTTTCATTTAGGTTTACATTTCAATTTAAACAATATCCTAATCTTCATACTATGTATATCCAATAAAGATTCATCAATTTATCAAGTTACTCTTACTTAATAGATTAGTATTTAAATTTCAAGGATATTTTTGTCTACTAAAAGATTTTTCCGAACTCGTGCTTTTAAATGGAGTATGATATATAGATAGATAGATTAGGGTTAGGGTTAAGACATAATTAAGAAGTTAAATTAAGGGAAAATAGAATAATTAGGAAAAATATTTATAATTAATACGTAACAATAACAATAACACAAAAAATATTAATTCAAAAGTTTTCACTACATCAAGGTAATTTATAATTATCAAAATCATTTAAATGAATATAAAATTAGATTTTTTTAAATCGTAGAAAATTCTAAAAAATTGAGAAAATACAAATACCCTTTTAAAATAATAATTAAATATTTTAAATATCAGAAAAAATTATTTTAACTAGTATCGAAAATTCATGATCATTACAGGTGGTCTCATTGCCCGTAGGAAAAAAATTATTAGTTGTAAATGAGTGTATACAATGTTTTAAAAACGCCCTGGGCGGCCGCTTAGACGCCCGCCTAGGCGGAGGCGATGCCCAGGGCATCTCAAAAGCCCTTGAATAACAAGGTTTAGGTGATGGGAGCGCCTACGCGGCCGCCCAGCGTTAAGCGAGCTGTTTAAACGGCCCGCCCAAGAATATCAAAAAAAAAAAAGAAAGAAAGAAAGCGGGCACGAAATAAACAAACCCAAACCGAACCCAAACCCAAACCCAAAAAACTCAAACAACACACTAACCACCAACCCTAATTCGCGTTCTCGCACCCAACGCCGCCACATTTCCTCGTCGAAGCCCCGTCGAAGATCCAAAGTTCTGCTCCTCGTCAAAGCACCGTCGAAGCATTTCAGTCCTCGTCGAAGCTTCTCGGAGCCTATCGTGGTCACGTTGACTGCCGAAGCCCCATTGAAGCCCTCGTCGACTGTCGAAACCCATCGAAGCCCTCGTCGAAGCCCCCTTGTTGAAGCCTCCAGCCTCTTCAATCTCGTCTTGTCATCGATCTCGTCGAAACCTTTCGTCATCGATCTCCAAGCTCCACCGATCTTCGATCTCGACCTTCACCTCATCTTTGACCTCCCAGAGTCCCACCACAGCTAAAAGCTTCCCCAATCTTTGACCCTTTATATTTTCTGTAACAAGGTATAACAGTAAACCCATACATTGAATTTTAAGTTAATTAACAAGTAACAACAGTAAACTTAAGTTTAAGTAAACATAAGTTGAAGTGACTTTGCATTATAGTTCTCGATCTTAAGTAGCTACTGTTAATATTAAGTTTAAGTCAAGTTAATATTTGGTTTTTGTTAACAGTAAACTAAACAATAAACTTAAGTTAACAGTAAACTTAAGTTTAAGTTTAAGTTTAATTAAACAGTAAACTTAAGTTTGAGTTGAGAACGAGTTTTCCACTATTTTTATGAACTTATAATTTGTATTTATACATCTTTGATTGAGTATATATATATTTATTTTTAATTATCATTATTAAAAAATAAAAAAAGCGACCAGAAACCGCTTAGGTGTCCGCCTAGACGTCTAAACGCTGGACGTCAAGTCCGGCGCCTAAAAACGCCCAATGCTTAATGTAACATTGGGTGTATAAAAGAAATGAGGATCCTTCAGAGCTCGGTGGTACAATGTACAAAGCGAGACTAGTGGCTAAGGGATTTGCATAAAGAGATGGTGTGGATTATAATGAGATATTTTCTCCGGTGGTGAAACACATTTTTATTCGGGTGCTATTGAGTATTGTTGCTCATGGTGATTTTGCGCTGGAACAACTTGATGTTAAAACAGCCTTCTTACACGGAGACTTGGATGAAGAGATCTATATGTATCAACCTGAGGGCTACAAGGTTGAGGACAAGGAGAATCATGTGTGTCGCTTGAGAAAGTCACTCTATTGATTAAAACAATCTTTTTGGTAGTGATACAAGCGATTTGACTCTTTCATGCTAAAGCATGGATTTTTCCGAAGCGATTATGATTGTTGTGTTTACATTCGGAAGCTTCGTGGAGGTGATTATATCTATCTTCTTTTGTATGTAGATGACATGCTTATTACTTCTAAGAACAGGATGGAGATAGATAGGCTAAAATCTCAACTTGTTAAAGAGTTCGAAATGAAAGACATGGATGCTGCAAGAAAAGTACTGGGTATGGAGATTAGAAGAGAGTAGGTAAATCGGCGATTGTTCTTAAGTCAGAAGGGCTACATAGAGCAAGTGATCATAAGGTTCGGAATACAAAGTGCTAAATCAGTGGTGACTCCATTGGTTTCACATTTTAGGCTCTCATGTAAACAATCTCCCACTATAATGGAAGAGAAGACACACATGGAGCGTGTCTCCTATACTAGTGCAGTTGACAGTTTGATATATGCAATGATGTGTACACGTCCAGATATTTCACAGGTGGGTGTGGTCAGCAGGTTCATGGCAAATCCGAGAAAGACGCACTGAGAAGTGGTGAAATGGGTCCTGAGGCATTTGAAGGATACCGCTGATACGGGTTTGTGTTTTGGTGGAGATACATGTTAGATTGACGGGTTTGTGGACTCGGATTACGCGGGTGATCTAGATAGACGGCGATCTACGACTGGTTATGTATTCAGCATACATGGAATTCCAGTTAGTTGACAATAAATGTTACATGTTACAATGTCACTTTCTACTACAGAAGCCGAGTACATGGTCATGACGGAGGGAGTGAAGGAAGCATTGTAGTTGTGGGGTCTTCTAGATGATTTGGGGATTGAGCAGCATACTGTGAACTTATGGTGCGATAGTCAGAGTGCGATTCATTTGGCTAAGAATCAAGTTTACCATGCTCGTACCAAGCATATCGACGTCAGATATCATTTTGTACGGGATGTTATAGAGGAAGGTGATATTTCTCTCATGAAGGTACACACGAATGAGAATCTCACAGACATGTTGACCAAGGTGGTGACAGGCAGCAAGTTTCAGCATTGCTTGGACTTGCTTCATACCAGCCATTGTTAATCTGCCCAAGAGGCCATGACCCTTTGGGGCAGTGATAGGATGAGGTGGAGACTATGTTGGAGAATAATTACAGAACTACGATTAGTTTGATCCCTATCAGATGATATGTAGGCAACCATGGTATAATGGTGTAGCTGGTTTGGCCTGATTTTGGCCTGGTTTGGTATCTCAGATTTCTCTGGTGATGTTCGTGGTGTTCTTCTGGTGTTCGTCCAAAATTTAAGGTTTATTAAATGCTGAACGAGGTGAAGAATTGTGAACATGAGAACGTGGGATGGAGGGACACGGGATGGTGGAACCCCCCATGGCCCCCCATGCTCATCCATGCTTCCCCCATGCTCACCCATACTCTATTGTCCCCTCTTCTTTGCTTATAAATAGGAGAGGTGAGGAAGAGAGAAGTTGCTGGGAAGAAATGAAAAATGGTGTGAGAATTTTAAGAGATATTTGAAGAGAAAAATCAAAGAGAGAGAGAGAGAGCTTGTGAGTTATACAAGTGGAAGTTGTTATTCTCCTCACAGTGAAATCCTCCTTACCCCTCCCGTGGACGTAGACAAGTTTGTCGAACCACGTAAATCACATGTCTTTACTGTGTGTTGGCTCTTGCTTTGCTTGTAGGTTCCCTTGACATTCAGTCCTAGAACTGCTGAGAAAAAGAGTGTATATATCACTTTGTTGAGATATTTCACTTCTGTTCTTGTTTCCTTTGTGAAACATGAATATAGAGGTTGACTTGAGCTTTTGTGAAAACAAAAGCCATGGTTTTCTCTCAGGTGATATCGCTTCCATAACGTGAGGGCATGACTCTGCGCCCAACAAACAACAACAAAGCCTTTATCTCAAATGTTTGGGACTGACTACATGAATCTTATTCTTCTATTCCATTCTGTTATGAGTTATCTCCTCCATTAAATTAAGTCATAATTATATCATTCCTATCTGCTTTCAACCATGTTCTTTTGGGGTCTATCTCTAGATCTCCAAGCCATATTAACTATAATATTATCACTTTTCCTAATCGGTGCACTAAAAGATCTTCATTTTACGTGATCAAATCATGTTAATCTATTCTCTCTTATTTTATTCTCAATAAAAGCAACCTCTAATTTACTACGGATTAAGATTTTACAAATCGTATCGGGGATTTATTAGACCGGTCAAAATCCATATCAGATAGTAAATATTTGGGATATATTGGGGATAAGTAGTATTTATCGGAATGACATTACTGGATGGTGAAATACATAATATAATATTCTAAAACGTAATCTAACCATACTTAATGAAACATAAACATACGAAAATGTAAACTATATTTAGGATCATTAACCAATGGTAGAGACTCGGATTGGGTCGAGTTTAAAGTGCATTGAATAGATGTCTATTGTCCGAAATCAAAATTTAAACCAAATGCTGATAATTCCGATTTTTTGGCCCACAATATCGATCGATAACTCACTTTATCGCCGCATTATTGGTGATAAACATCCAGAAACGATAACCGATTTAGTATCGAACTTATCATAGCGGAAGGGCCCCAAAATTGATAAATTGCTGATGATATCGGTTTATCGGTCGATATTTAAAACATTGTTATGGATGCACTCATTTCTTATCCTATCTTTTACTATATAATTACAAGATCATCTCAACATTCTCATTTTTCTATACTCATTTTTTGCACATATTGTTTTTTAATTGTCCAACACTCGTACTCATAAAACATAGTTAGTCTTATAACCATCTTATAGAATTTTTTCGTTTAGTTTCATTGGTATTTTACGGTCACATAAGACTCCTGAGGCATTCCTCCATTGCAACCATCCTGATTTGATTTAATGTGCAATATCATCCTCTAACTCACCATCATGCCATATAATTGATCCTATCCTAAATAGTAAAAATGATTACTTTTAGGTATTTTCAGACCATCAATATGCTCTTTTGTTTTTAGTCTTACTAAAACTGCAATCCATATATTCTATTTTTGTTCTACTAATTCTTAAATCTTTAGATTCAAAAGCTTATTTCCATCTTTCTACTTTAGAAATTATACCTCTTCTGATTTTGTCAACTAACACTATGTTATCTGTAAATAACATACGCCATGAGATTTTATCCTGAATGTGCTTAGTAAGTTAGTCCATAACTAATGCAAAAAAGTAAGAGCTTAAGGCTGACCCTTAGTGTAAACCTATGATACTAGGAAACAACTTAGTCTCTTATTCAATAGTTCGTACTCTAGCTGTTATTCTATTATACATATCTTAATCATATCAATTTATAAACTAGATACATGTTTCTTTTTTAAAACCCACCACATTACCTCTCTAGACACTCTATCATAAGTTTTTTCTAGATCAATAAAAATCATATGTAGATTTTTTCACTTCTCTCTATATCTCTCCATTAATCATCTCAAAATATGTATAGATTCCATAGTTGACCTCCTGAGCATAAAACATATTGATTTTTAGATATACTTGTCTCATTTTTTAGTCTTTACTCAATTACCCTCTCCTAAAGTTTCATAGTATGACTCATGAGTTTTATGCCACGATAATTTGAATAACTTTGTATATCTCCTTTATTCTTATGTATCGGTATCAAAATACTAATCCTCCACTCATCAGGCATTTTTTTCGTCTCGATAATCTTATTAAATAATTTAGTTAACCATGCTAAGCCTTCTCTAAGATATCTCCAAACTTTAATAGGGATACCGTTCGGTCCTACGGCTCTTTTATTTTTTTATTTTCTTTAGAGCATCATTAACTTTGCTAATCCTAATTTTTCGACAATATATATAGTTCGTATCATTCACGGTACGGTTAAATTCTCTATTTTGCTCACTTGTTTGGTTATCATTAAACAATTGATGAAAGTGACTCATTTGTCTCTCTTTTATTTTCTCACCGGTCATTAGAACTTTTTGATCTTCACTTTTAATATACCTAATATTATTCAAGTTCCTACTCTTCCTTTCTATAATCTTAGCAAGCTTATACACATCTTTCTCTCCCTCCATAGATTCTAACTTCTTATTGACATTTTCATAAGCCTTGTATTTATTCTCACTAACCGCTCTTTTTTTCTTCCTTTTTAGCTTATATTTTTCCAAGTTTTTTCTACTCCTACACTTTTACCACTCTTCATATAAAGTTTTCTTCTCTCTAGTAATATTTTGCACACTCTCATTTTACTTACTACCAACTCTCCTTATCGTCTGATCTACATCTTTTAGATTCTCCTAATATATCTTTAGCAACATTCCTAATGCAAGAAACCATGCTATTTCATATGATATTAGTCTCATTATTTATATTCTGTGTATCTTCTTTCATTATCTTATCCTTAAAATGCATTAAATTTTCTTATTTTAAATTCCACTATTTAGTCCTTAGTTTCTTGTTCATGATAGTTTTTCTACTCCATTTCTTAATAGATATGTCTAATATCATCAACCTATGTTGTGTAGTTAAACTCTCTTTCGGTATAATTTTACAATCTTTATACGTTAACCTATCCGCCCTTTAGGAAGAAAAAAGTCTATTTGACTACTATTAAATCAACTTTTAAAAGATATTAACTGTTCATCCCTTTTTCTAAAAACTAAAAATGTATTTGTTATTAGCAAATCATATGATGTTACAAACTCTAAAATCGATTCTCCCATATCGTTCTTATCTCCATATCCGAAACCTCCATGTATCCTCTCATACGCGTTATTATTCTTACCAACATACCCATTAAGATTCCCTCCTATTAAAAATTTCTTTCCTAATAGGATTTCTTGCAACAATTCATCTAAGTTATCCTAAAATTCTCTTTTAATACTCTCAGTCAAGCATACTTGTGGTGCGTAAGCACTGATAATATTAATAACCTCTATCCCTCATAAAATTTTTGTTAGTATTATTCTATCTCCAACTCTTTTTACATCTACAACTAGGGGTGTTATCGGAGCGGATACGGTTCGGATATGACACTTACCATATCCATATCCGCTTCTTATAAACGGATACGGATACGGATACGGATCACTCTCGGTAAGAAAAAATACTAACCATATCCGCACTTATCGGAAACGGATACGGATCGGATATTTGAGAATCGGATCGGATATGATCACGGATATAAACGGATATTCACGTATAATTAGAATTACAACCAATCTATTAGAAAAAGATGGAATTTGCTATAGCATGAAACAACCACAACCTAAAATATAACCATCTATATAGAACGCAAACAACAACAACAACATACATGCATAACAAACATATATAAGGTGCTAAATACACCAACATACATGTAGACTTCTGATTACCTTTATTTATTATTGCCTGCTGCTGCTGTTGTTTGTTTCCTCATCTAAAAAGTTGGTTAAAGGATTTGCTTCCTATGTCTTTTGTGTGTGTGTGTGTGTGGGGGGCCGGGGTCAGAAGGGAAAGATACCTGCCTCAAGCATTCAATGAGTTAATAGATTTGCTAGTGAGCCCTACTCCATCTATTGATAACATCTCCGGCCCAAATCCAATCCTTCTCCGCGAGATAACATCGTTTAAGATACTTTATACGAAATAGAATTATAATAAACAAACTAACAAGAGAGTTAGAAATTTGTTAGAATTATCAATTATGAGAGCACCTGAAACGTTGGCGAGTTTTGGCGGGATGGGGAGGAGAGACATGGCTTTGGGGGAGCGGAGACGCCGGAATCCTAGAGGGAAAGTGGCGGAACGGAGGCGAAGCGCGCCGCCATTGCAGGGTTAGGAGGGAGCTGAATCAGAGAGAGAGAGGGTGACGAGATAGGACTGGAGAGTGGAGGGAGGCGGCCTGATGAGAGAGGGTGAGGGCCTAGGGTTTTCTTGTTTTAAGTTTTGGTTTTGGGTTAGCGGGTTTGTAACTATGAATTTGAGACCCGATTACCCGAATCACTATTACATTGTGGATATCCGTATCCGTAACCTTCATATCCGTTACCGAATCCGTATCCGAAAAAAAATCCGAAACCATATCCGTATCCTTATCCGTATCCGCCCGGTTTCAAAATTAGCCTACCATATCCGTATCCGTTCGGATACGGATGCGGATCGGTTCGGATATATCCGAACCGTTTGGCACCCCTATCTACAACACTTTCTTTTATTATGTTACTTACAAGAACTCCCACTCCGTTCCTATTTTTCTTTCTTCCCATGTACTAAAGTTTATATCTGGTCTTTTCAATTTCTCTAGATTTTTCACCTATTCATTTAGTTTCTTACAAACAAATTATACTCATTTTTCTCTTCTAAGCATGACATCTACTAGTCTCATTGTCTTTTCGGTAAGTGTACCTATATTCCAAGTAGCTAACCTAATTTTATTCTCTTGTAAAGCTCTCTTACTATTTCCCTTTTATACTGTTCTAGTCTACGTCTAATACTATTTGACAACCTATTAGAGGATTATAGATTCTTAGAACACATTTGTTTACTTGTCATTACATTAGGGTGACATCGATGTAATACGTCGCTTCTAGGAGACGCCCTAGCAAGCCACCCTTGCTTATTTATCATTGCATCGGGTTGGCATTGATGCAACGCGTCGCGATGGGGACGCCCCAATGAGTATTTTATAGGATTTATTTTTCATGTGGATCTGACTATGTTTTACACTGGCTGATGGCTACCTAATGTAACCCTCCTCCTTTATCTTGGTTTGGGATAGGCAGTGCTGGCAATAAAATAAAGCGCGACACTAGCGGAGTTATCTCTGGGAGTTGGCGAATGTTGGAATTTAACCTATATATTGTCTTCTTTTATAGCACTAACCTCCTTGAGTTTTTTGTCATAGTCTTCTCCTCTATTTTTTTTTAATTTGTGATGTCTGTTAGTGAGTTCTTGTATACTCTGAGAATTGTATACTTTGTTATATGTTCTCACTTTCCTTATTTTGCTGCTATTGTAGGATACCTCCACTCTGCGAAGTAGTCTCTTGCAACATGACAATTTAGTTAGATACTGTGAACATCTTAAGGCGGAGTATCTAGAATCCAGTTCATCGTCCTCGTCTATGCCACCATCTTCCTTTAGTCCATCAACATCTTCAACACCAAGACGAAAACCCTCTTCATCATGGAGTAAGAGAACTTATTATGCAGTACATAATTGTTGAGCAAATAAATAGATTTTATTTATGTTTTATTATTTTTATGCAGCTATGACTTGACCTGGTTATGACACCATTTTGGCGAGTCTTTTACCTGATTTATTTATAATTGTATGTTAACTTATAGTTTGTAATTTTGTTGCAAAATTGACTGCCTAATATGCTGAGAATCTTGCCCTTGGAGGAATTGACATCAAAAGTTTAGGATTAATTGCAGATATACCCTCTGTATTATGATGGTACAGCCATGTATACCCCGTAAACTGTTCTATTAGTACACTCTCAGTATCAGACATGTTACCTTTCCCTCAATTTAGAGGGCAATTTAATGTCTTTTTCAGTTAATTGAGTGCAAAAGGTACTTTATGTTAGCTTGATCTATGTGACATCTCAACCTAACTTGTAAAACAATGTTATTTGAGGTTCAAGGGGTGTAAATGTTAATCAAAAGTTTAAGGGCTACATCACCATAACACAGGGATGTATCTACAATTAACCCGGAAATTCTTATGTTGCTTAACTTGATACGATAGTATTGGGGGATGTGTCACCTTCTGTAGCTTGAAGTGGTTTTCGTTTACCTTAACAGGTTCCAAGCCCAAACCAAAGGCTAAAAGAGAAAAGACCGAGGAGGAGAAGAAATTTCGGAGAAGAGCCAAGTACTTTCTTGGCGCTCAATTTGTTGCAGTTCTAGTATTCTTATCAGTTTTTGCAGGAGTTGATAATGCTGAAGATGGCGTTGAAGATGGTTTTGATTATGATGAATGAGAGAGGCAGAGCTTACCTATATTTATTCTCTCCTTGTTTCTTTTTCAAAATTTGCGGAAGTTGGGAATTCTTGTCTCATTCTGAGGGTGTGTCCTTATCAAATTTTGATTATAGAATTTTCCTGGATAATCATTTCTCAGTTGTTTTAATCTGAAAACTCTGTATCATTTGTACTTTACATGATAATTTTGATGTGATTCACAAGCGATTTGCATAATTGGTTTAATTTTCACACGTATCATTCAATTCATCTGGTTTCATGTGAGTTTACATCAGGAGTGTACTTATATATTATTCTCCACAAAGTGCACGTCATGTTTTGATTTTGGAAACATTAAATTTTTGATAGCAAATTTTTTTTTTGTCATTATCCTAGGAGTGTACTTTAAAGGAATTTCTTAGCTCTTCTCTTGGCCTACATTATTTTGGCAGATTGAGATTTTTCTGTAGCATATTATGATATGTGATATTGATAACGTGCCGTGCGTATGCTTTTATCTGAACTGGAATTTCTTAGCTCTTCTCTTGGCCTACATTATCTTGGCCTACATTATTTTGGCAGAGCTTACCTATATTTTATCTGTTGTATCCGGCTGGACCTTGTTGTTCTCTTGTCGTCTTCAAATTTTTGCTATTACATCAAAAACTTGAGACTCATCCAAGATTATTTTTTTTTATTACGGGCTGTGATCTTCATATCTCTGTATGATTTTCTCTCTGTATGATTTTCTATTGAGGGCCCTCTCTGTGATTTTTCTTTTTTCCTGAAATATGCTCCAGCGTACGAAATGTCACTAGCATTCAAATTTAATCCAAAGTGAAAACAGCCCATACCAAAATGGGAACGAACATATGCCTCACCGTGCCAACAGACATGTATTAGAATCGGCGCATTGAAACTTCAAGAATAAGAAAAAAACACACTAAAGTAAAACTTGCTACAACTTCTCATGATATCTTAAACGTATGTAAATCGTTCAAGCCCACAATTATGCGTCATTCTCCTACTCAGTTTCGAGTACAACCACAAAAATATAGCTAACATATCATAAGTTCTCACGAGTTCAGACATGTTTCCTTATACAAAAATCTTACAAAAACCACTTCAATCTCCATGCAAATCTACAAAATTTAGTATACATGCATTCTTCAGAAGGAAGCTGAGCTTGATCTTCGCAGCTGATGCTTTGGTTCTGGTGGCGGCGTAGAATCTAATATCGTGTCCAACTCCTGGAAAAAAAAACGAGTTACTTTGTATTTTTTGCCAAAGGAAATCAAGTTCAAGCTTTTCCTGGAACAATATACTATTTATTTCTACTGCTTATAACCATTCATGTTCCAAAAATCAGGAAAGGGAAAAGAAAACATTTTCAATAGCCATATATTTACACACAGGTCCTAGTAAATAACAGAATATCAAAATCTTATTTTACTTTTGGCAAATGAACCAACAAAATATCGTGTGCCTTGCATGTGCAAAAAATATAGTAATTATGAATGCTGACATTCAACAAAGAACTCAACTATCTTACTTGTCCATATTGTAACATCATGACACAATTCTAGTTATATACTAACATGGAGCAAGAGACAAATTGAACTTGGAAATACATGAACAATGATCTCATACATTGAAAAGAAATTGGAACATAATATGTCATTATTTTAATTTATAGGATAACATGTTCTCTTTGATTTAAGGACTAACCGCCTTGAGTTAAAGATCCAAGTTATCTTATTTGTGCTAATCTAGTTATGATTGCATTTGTCTTGCTTGCATATGTTCATATATATATCTTGAATATGAATGTATTTTGTTTAGGCTATGAATCCAATGTTGCTCCTAAATTCATTAATTTTCCCTATGAACAATGGGCTTCTAGATTTAAACTATTTGTTGAATCTAGAAATATTGACTTATGGAAAATTATTGATTGTGTTTATATTGTGCCCACATTAGAGAAATCTAAGTGGAGCAATCAAGATAATAAAATGTTTAATATGAACAAGCTTTTGTTAGAATATTTGCTTAATGCTTTTGACTCATCATTTTCTAACAAAATTTATACATAATTGCATCCACATTGTTATTGACATATAACGATCTGGTGCCAATCCTACTTAAGTTTGACCTTTCAGGCCTCCAAATTCAACATAAAATTTTTCTAGTCTAAAAACTTTTTAAAGAGAATAAATAACGGTGAGATACTCAGAGAAAGGGAAGTGGAAGGTATAACCATCAGGGTTTTTAAAGATGTTTGTTTAGGTTTTCAACTATCTTATATTTAGCCTTCTATTAGTTGACTTCAGTTCAAGCCACCATCCTCTCGCAAGTAAGCATTACTTTTTATATTTACAAATATGAATGCATAATCTATCATATGTCTCATATTACAGTCTATCTTTATTTATCCTCTAATTTGTTGTATATGAATACTTCGATAGATCCAGTAGGTAGGTACCTTCTGTCTTCTCTCAAATCCGTTAACACTTGTAGTTATGTTCAATGTTTTAAAAAGCTCAAGCCTACGCCTAAGTGGTATCTAAGCCGCCTAGGCTCCACCCGTCTAGGTCTTGAGAGTGCCAAGGGAGTGGAGACCGCTTACGCGGATTGCACCGCTAGGTCATGACCGTGATTTCCTCTATCGTCGCTTCCATGTCCTCTAACCTCCTCTGGACTCCTCCAGTTTACTCCACCGATTACAAACACCTCCGCAACTCCTACGATCTTCAACAAAACCCCCTCCTCCACCACTTAAACAAAAAGGAAATCCTCCTACGCCTAGCGCATAGGCGCTATGTACCAGTTTGACACCTGACAGTGCCTAGCACTTTCGATAGGTTGTAATTGAAATTTGAGCTAACACAACGTAAATCACGAATGACTAATACTAAGAAACGAACCATATGCAACACAAACCATGGACTTCTTAAAATTTGAATTTGATGCTTATTACATAGAATCAAAATAATTATACTAAGAAACCATGGTTTGCAAAAGCAAAGGATTACCTTTTGCTTCCTCAACCTCTCGTTCTCTTCTTCAAGTCGTGAGACCTTGTTCTCCAGTTCATTGGTGTATGCCTATCCATTACAAAAACAAGCTTCTCTTAAACACAACACATTCGTAAGATGAGAAAAAGTAATCATTCTGATATCATACAACAAATTTAGTAGAAAGAACCGAATCCATGGTTTTCTAATGGACGATTTAATATTCCACCAGAAACAATCCACAACTCAGCCAAACTTGCAGAATTTTGTTTAGTGCATCTTGGTCAGTAATTATTAAATGTAACTTTCTGATATTCTTTCAGTATCAGGCTATAGGCTCACCTGCTTCCTAGCTCGTGAACGAGCAGCAGACTCTCGGTTCTTGATCATCCTCTTCTGCTTCCTCTCCACCGTCTTCTCCTCACTGCCCTCTCTAACACCTCGCTTCCTGGTCGAAGCTTGCGGGTCCGACATCACCCCCAACTGCTTCTCAAGGTTCACTGCTTCGAAAACCGTGCTGGACCCAACGACTCCCATTGGATTGGCCA
>NW_017972411.1:56599-56831 GCF_001876935.1 Asparagus officinalis | reverse complement strand
ACGGCCCCATCGCCCAATGTGGTCCTTCTTGTGGAAACCCCAAATTCCCAACCCCTCCACTTATATCTCCACCCTCACCGACAACCCCAGCCTTCATCAAGAAGTCCTCCAATGTCATCTCTCCTAGCTCTTGATTCGAGCTTCGCCCTCCATCACTCTTCTTCTTCTGCTGGATATCCCTCCACACCTCGTCGACCGTCTTCTTCTTGCTAGAAGAGGCGGCGGCGGTTTC
>NW_017972411.1:41551-56589 GCF_001876935.1 Asparagus officinalis | reverse complement strand
CGTCCACAAACACATTTTTGAGGAGATCATCGAGGTTCATGCTATTCAATGGCTCGCCTAAATGGGTTTGGACCTCATTGAGGGTTAGGCTATAAAGGGACCCTTGCCTGGCAAAGCTCTGGACCGGGGATCGTTGCCTGTTGCCGGTCTGAGAGGACACTGCTTGAGTCCCCATTCACTGGTTTCTCTACGCTAGAATCAAAACGAACGTGTGAAATTTCGCTCAAAACAATTGGAATTTGAAGGTGATTTCCTGCTTATTATCTAGTTTTGATCAGAGAGGCTGCATGTATCTTCGAACTTTTCGAACCCAAATCTGCAAAATTCAACATATACAGGCACTGAAGTATCTCATATTGATAGAACACCCAAAAACAAAAACAAATAAAGACTACCCACAAACCTCAGAAACCCATCAGTAAAAAAAAAAAAAAAAATCAAAACCCACCCAGAAAAACTCAAAAAAAAGACAAAAACCACATAAAATTTGGAATCTCAAGGCATGGTGAGTAAAATGAAGAAAACCCCACAGGGGTTTAAGGGAATATATCAGTCGAACGATCATACAAAGATGAAGTGTTGGAGTCAGAACTAAACACAAGCATATATCCAACAAAACCCAGGTGCAAACTGCAATCTGAACATAGAAAAAAACGAAAATGAGGCAATCTAAGGATTTACCTGCTGAGTCAGATCAGAGTCTGGTATTAGCAAAGAGCATGAAAATCCTTTCATGCTGGCTAAATCAGGACTGAACCGCAGCGACCGCACTTGGGAAAGGGAGTCGAGCCCTCAAAAAATTTGGACATTTTCTTTTTCGTCCCAAGAGGGGGGCCTCAAAATAGTAGTTAACAGATGGCGCATTTATATCTGGTGGCTTGACCCAACTTCTGCAGGACCCACAAAAGATCTTTTTTATAGATTTTTCTTCGGGACAAATTTTCAAAACCAACCTATTTGAGAAACTAATTGCAAAAAACGACCCGTTTGACATTTATTTAGAGAAACCGACCTGGTTTCAGCACTGTAGCTGAAACCAGGTCGGTTTTTCTAAAAAAGTTTACGAAACTTCACGGGAGTTCAACTCCCGTGAAGTTTTGTTATGAGAAAAAACTTCACGGGAGTTGAACTCCCGTGAAGTTTCGTAAACTTTTTTTCAAAAACCGACCTGGTTTCAGCGCTGAGGCTGAAACCAGGTCGGTTTTTGCAAATAAAACTGAAATGGGTCTTTTTTTGGGAATAGTTTATCAAATGAGTTGGTTTTGAAAATTTTGGGTCCTTTTTCTTCGTGAGTAAGATATTTGATGTGCTTCCTCAAATAAATTTTGCTTCTTTTTTCTTTTTGTTGTACTAATCCTTTAGGAACATGGGTTCCCCCCCCCCCCCCCCTCTTATTTATCAAAAATAGATAAAAATTGACAAGTCTAGCTTAGTGACTAACATGATGAATTTCATTATTAGCCCATCTCTTATTATATTAACTCATTTAGCGAAATGGGTTGTCACTGCGTATCCGTCTTTTTCTTATTTATTTATTTATTTGTTGTAGTCAACGGAAAAAAGATGCAGTACTTTCTATTTTATGTAGGTAGTAACATGATAATGAGTTCCATAGTGTTATTCTAATAATAGTAAATTACATTAGAAGTGAATATGACTAGCATTGTTAAAAGTTTGAAAATATTCGCGTTGTTGCAGAAGAAAAGTGAAAATGAATACAATTACATAGGAATATGATGTTATTGCATGGAAAAACAGAACTACATATCTAGATATCACGAAATAGAAACGATTGAAAAAAAAAATTGATGTATGTGTTACTGAGGTGACATTGGAGAAAACTAAAATTCGAAGAACTATTGCTTACTTGCTTATTATATAGACTTTTGATAATGGTGTAATTAATTGGTCATGTTTGATTATTTAACCTAAATCCTACACCTTAACATCAAGAAGGTTAGTTTTAAGAGAGTTTTTCATCTTAAGTAGATAGGGGTCATTAAATTTTCCACTGAATTTGTGGACTGAAAATTTAGCTGATTTTGATGCTTAATAGTAGTTGATTTTGATACTTATATATCTTTCTTTTCTTTTTTGGAATTTTTGAGAGATTGGTGCAGTTCGATGGCCCTTTCAAGTGGGTTTGGCCATGGTTATGAGAATTATCTATTTAGAACTTACTCTTGTCCTTTATTTTGAGGGAAATGCATGGTATCTTTGTAAACTTCATAAGTTATTTAATTGTTCCTCTGTTAACCCTTAATTTCTAAGGTAAGGAAAAGAAGTTTTTGCTTGCTTGTTCATAAAAGTAGGATGAGAGTATAAATTAATAAAAAGAGCAAATGAGTAGAATTAATGAGACTAGATGATATATTCATATCACCCCCATGTAATTACCTAAAATATTGGCCAACCCTTTATTTACATACTCCGCATCATAAATTTCTATCTCAGGTATATACATTCTTATATTAGCTGTACCTGTATTTACGTAGTTTGCATTAAAAATTTCCATCTTATACATTTGTTACGTTAATTATTTTAACTTTCCACTTGAGGTCATACTTAATTAATTATGAGAGCTTTAATTGAGTTATTTAGAGAATTTTATGGGTTACTCAGACTATTCTTTATTTATTCTTGCGTACGAGGAAACTTTTTGTCACCATTTATTCCTTTCCTATTTTTATCAAATTTTAAGTTGCTTAAATATTTTTCAAAAAAAATTAATGTTTTTTTTTTTACTGTTTAGGATTCTCTTTGGATTGTGGTGAGCAAAGAAGAAAGGAAGGTACGGCCGGAAGACACTCACCTTGTTCGGAGTGCTTAAAGAGTCCCCCTCTACTTCACATTAGTTCACCCTCGGCAATACAAAAATTATTCTCCCCCAAATTCAGATATATCGGAGGGGAAGGGAGCTCCCTTAATTTTTCCTTCTCAATTACTTGTCTTTCACAAAACACAGACTTCTATACATATTACAAAAAAATTTCTGCACAATATATTAAAAATTTTCTTTAGACTCCATAAACATTTATCGTCAAGCTTAGAAAGAGTAATATATGTCAAATATACTGCAAATATCATAGTACTAAGATACTATACAAGGCACAAAGCATGCAGAGTGTTTCCACTTAAGTCCTGTAGAGGGCTTTCTGTAAAAAAAAAAAGATATATAAAGGAGGACGAACATCATAAGTATCTCTGGCATAGATTTGAAATTGGTTATTGTCTCATGAGTTTTCAGATCGTAGTGATGCAAAATTAATGATTGCGCTGATGAAATATTAGTAATTGTTGTGATACAGTATTTTGATTCCACCCAATACACTTATATCCCATAAAATCCTCTACTAACTTGCAGCTTACGAATTTCAAACAACACTATTATAGCACATTTTAGTATTATTTTCGGTTTTATTGAAGATAAACGGTAATTTATCATCATGTGATTACAATCCAAGTAGGCAAAATAGGAAAAGGTATTATCTGTCCCTTAGCTCTAATCACTCTTCCTCTTAACTTTGAAGTGACCCTGTCTTCCAAATCCATTTTTTTTTTAAAGAAAAATAAGAGATATATATTCTATTCTATATTATACTTGCTTTAAGGGACCTTTTGCTAATAAGTGAAATATAATGACTAAAAGCTGCAGGCCCTATTTCTATCTTGTAAATTAAGGGATCTCTTAAAGAGGAGGTTACATGCGAGGATGCCGCGACTGTTAACCATATGTTTTGTTGAAAGTCTATTCAAATTAGTCAGAAATAGTACATGTTATGGTTTAAGTTTAATAGAGTATTAATGCTAAAAGAAATTCAGATGTGTGACATAAACATGTTCACATCAGCACGCTTTGATCACTGCTAGGAACCTGTACATGATAATTTACTTAATTGTTGCAGTTAAAAGTGGATTGTTGATATCTGGGACTAAGGCATGGTCCACTGGCATTAATCATCAAAAAAAGTTCAGTTTAAGTGGATGTTGTTATCTGATTAAGACCCATCTTGTACTAATAATTGATATTTTGGTAGGAACAACTAATAAATAATATAGTTTTACCAAATAAAGATGGTGGAACAGAATAAAGTATTATGGCTTCAAGATATTACAGTTCATAAATTCTTTGAAAATCTTGCTCCGGTCGCTTGAAAAACAAATTACAGTTCATACATGTCTCATCAAATAAAGATACTAAGTAGTTGACATCTATATAATTATCAAATTCCTTGATCAGTCAAATGGAAATACACCACCATATTCTATAGTACATTGTAACTCAACACGACATTTCTCACTACGAATGTGCTCACTATTGAGATCACGCAATAAGAGGAATTTATGAAAAAAATGGTGCACCCTGCAATCTTTACATTGATGAAATCATAAGTAAACATATAGCCGTTTAAAACTGTAACATGTAGCTAATATACCGAAACATTTAAATGACATGAAAATTTTCTCCACCTTCGTAATGTAGTAGGATGAAGTTTTACACGTAGAGTTGAAATGTCGAGGACAAAAAGGATATTTGCAAAATTGAACTTTTGCAGAACAATTTGATTATTCATGCTACTGAAGCTACCAGAAAGCGAGGAGGGACATGAAAGAAAAATGTGTAGAAGGTTTCAGAAAATTCAGGAACGATGATCCTTTGTGTTCTTCTCTTCTTACAAAATTGCAACTTGTTTGGTGTGAGCATCTTTTATGGGCATCTTTACTTTCAAGATACAACAATTCTCTCAAAGACCAAATTATCTGCACACAATCAAATTCCCTCGATGACATAGCCGATAGAATCCCTGGCAAATGCATTCAGTTCTAAATGCGTTTGATATTAGTACGGAGGTCCAAGAGTCCTGCCAGACATTTTCATAGCTAAGTTTTATGTAATCTGATAGACATTATAGCTAAGAAAATTCTTAAAAATAAAAAACTGGAAGGTTTGGTTCTTGCATGCGCTAAAATGTTCAGGGTCCTGACTCATTCAAGGAAAGAATCTCCTTCCAGATGCCCCTTTATCGTAGGACTGTTCAACTGGTTGACATACATCTCCCTGATCTAAAAAATTGCATAAATATACAAACTATGCGGAAATCGTCGTATGCACATGTGTGCACAAATATATATACGTACTAGACATTACTTTGCTTCCTAAACCCTATGTCTAAACTAGTTGAACTAGCTGGGGTGTTGCCACGTGGTTTGTTATCTACACGAAGTTCATAATTAATTAAAGATTCGCAAGTACAGATGCTCGGGGCAATGCCAAATGGCACCTTGATGACTTCCTAGTAAAATTTTATTGCCTAATGTTATTATTAAACACATCAATTTGCAAGTTGAGGAGTTTTTTAGTACTTGGGAGGGAACACAAGAAGCAATGAGCCAAGGTTAATGCCCCCTCTTTTTTCTTAGTTCTCAATATCCTAGTGAAAGGTGTTGTCTTCAAGAAAGGAATAAGAACCACGTAAGCTCATAAAACTAGTGTTTACCTCCTCAAGCATTCATTAGTATTTTCATGGTCACATTCTTTCATCACAAAGAGTATGAAATGAATGAATGAACGAAAGAGAGTGTGTGTGTGCGCGCGCTTTGTGTATAGAATAAAACCTTCATTCCTTTGCCAGTTTTTGTTAATCGTTACCTTTTCTTTTTGAGCATTTTGGCAACAAAAGGCTGTTAGAGGAGTTCTCAACCAATGACAGGTCCCCCGAGCTATGAGGCTAGTATCATACAAAGACATTAGAAAGCATATGTCAGTTTATAACTGAAAGATACTGCAGAAGAATATGGGGCTCCAACTTCATTACTATTTATGCCTTTTGTATTGTATTTAATAATAATAATAATAATAATAATAATAAATATTATTATTATTATTATTTACTTTTTTTTTTGGAGAAAAGGTCTAGGCCTAAACTTTATTGAGAATAAAGAAAACTTATTTACAAAGATGATATGCCTTTTGTATGCTATCTTGTGATATCATATTCTTCAAAAGATGTGAAGATTACCACTTGTCCAGACACTTTCGATTCAAACTGTCCAAATTATAGGAATGGAGAAAAATACTATTTAGGCAAATTTAACAAAACCCCATAAACTTTGGGGCTTGCACAAAACCCTCCAGAGAAATTGCTCTTGAACTTTCAAAATTACACTAACTCCAAACTATTGGATAACCATAAATGATGTTATCAGGTAGAGCAATAAGTTTGAAGTATGACAAATCAAAGTTTATGACAAATACTTCGCGTGAACAGCATTCGTGAGGGAGATAAAACATGAAAACCAGGTAACATTCTTAGACTTGTTAGTTGTTACTCTAGATATTAACACCATTTCTGAGATTTTCCAATAGTTGAGGGGATTTAGTTTAATTTGAAAGTTTAAGGTTTGTTTTTTTTCTAATTTATAAAGTTTGTACCCTACTATTTCTAATCAGTAATCTAATTTGTCATCTCTTTTGAGAGTTGCACACCTTCAGTTGTCTGATTCCTAATCTAGCATGAACCAGATCAGAGTAGAGTAAAATGTTTTGAAGTTATTTATTTATTGATATTTAGGCTCCCGATAACAAGAATATTCCTTAATCTGCGTCAATGACCTTTAGTCACTGGTCAACTCTAAATTACCAGAAATGAGCGTTTGTAAATTAATAAATGAAGGTTATTTATGTGTCTTTTATAGTGGGTTTTAATAATTTGATTTTTTTCCTTCGCAATTTATCTTAACAAATATAAAAAATACTTTCCATGACTTTGGTGGCTCACATCTGGGATTGTGTTGAGTCCTAGTCTAGTATGACTCAAATATGACAAAAGTTAACGGTTCTAGGCTTATTCATTTCATTTAATTTAAAAGGACGTGCTTTTACGTCTGACCCTCCTCAGACTCCACACTAGTGGAAGCCTTATGCACCAGGCAACACCCTTTTTTCAATTTAAGAAACCCTTCAGAAATCGAACAATAGGATTCTGTGTTCTGCAATTAACAGCTCATCACTAAACCAACTTGTTGGTCATTTGTGCTATCCCGAACTATATATCAGAACTTTAAAGACAGTGTCGATAAATTTGAACACTCTTCAATAACTACAGAGTTGCATATCATGGATTTCATCGGTTATAATGGATGATTCTTAATTCTTCTCAAGGATCCACAAAACAATGGTCTGATAACATTTTTCATTCCATTATGATCAATTCTGCAAGGTTCTAAACCTGAATCATGGCCAAAATGATTGATATTAAGTGACAGGGTCTAAAACTGTCTCATATAATCGAAAGCCGATATTACAATATAATTTTCTTCTTTATTCTCTTTTTATAGACTATATCAACTTCGAAATAATGTTGATAAATTAGACCTTTTCTAAGACCATGATTATGGTTCTAGATTCCTAGTATTGTTCATACGAAAAGATAAAGTTGCGGGTCTACATAAATAACTTGCAATGCAGGCAATGGGTCTAGATTCAAGTTCCAACAAGAGATCATATGGTTCTCGTTGGGCACATGAAATGCATTCAGTATCTCTCATAGATAAAGATGATAGTGTTGAGATATATGTATTAGTAGGGTCTTATTTGTAAGAGTATTTTGTAGGGCTCTATATAAGCCCAAGTGGTATTCAGTAAAAGACAAGTTTTTCATCTCAATCAATTCAATTTGGTATCAGGAGCAACAAAACCCAAGCCGTCACCTTCCTCCTAACCCTAACCCTAACCGCCGCCAACCCTTGGTAGCCGCCGACAACCCCCTCCCCGTGCCTCCCGCGCGTCGCCCTGCACCCCTTGCTGATTCCGCCAGAGTAGAGGATCTTGCCGTGATGTGGAAGACTCAGATCTGGATGTGATGTGATGGATCCAGATCTGGATGTAAGGAGGGTTCGGAGAGAGGAAGGAGAACATGTGTTTGATCTAAAGCCGGATCGATGGAGGAGATCATCAAGAAGTTGAACCTCGCGAAGGTCTCAACTTTGATGCAGCTGATGAAGTTGTCGGCTGGTGAGAGCGTGACAAGGTCACTAGCAAAATTGGAGCTCCCACCCATTGATCTGAAACCCGATGGGCCAGCTACGTATCTGAGCTGGTCACGTCGGGTGAGGTACACTCTCGTAGAGAGGAATCTGGAGGAGTACTTGACAGGTGAAAAGACAGAGCCGGATGAGGGCACTGTGGGAAGAGATGAGTGGAAGTCCACTCATATATTGGTGTACATCTGGCTTCTCAACTCATTAGTCCAGTCGATTGCCGCCACAGTGGACGGTATTAGGAAGGTGAAGGACGTCTGGGAGAAGCTGAGAAGAACCTATGATGGGGTGGGGAATAACATGAGGGTGTTTCATATTAAGAGGGAGATTAATGCTATAGTCCAGGGAGATAGGACAATGCAGGAGTATGCCACAAAGCTGGAGCACTTATGGCTGTATCATGATCACTTCTTACCTCGAGCCAGCTGCAAGGATCCAGAGTGTAAGGAGTAAGAGGCCTTTTTGAGGAGAGGACTATGGTGTTTCTCCAGGGGTTGGCTTTAATATTTGATCAGAGGACCGCGATGCTGCTAGCTCAGTCGAAGATTCCCACACTTGAGGAGGCAGTCTCAGTGATGATACGGGAGGAGAGTCGCATTAGGCTACAGGCTGGGACAGGTGGACTTTCAGGGGTGAGGTCAGCACTGACAGTCTCCAACTCAGGTAACACTAGATTCAAGGGGAAGACTCAGCAGTGCTACAACTATGGTGATGTATGTCATCTGAGACATGCTTGTCCTAAGTCATCCAAGGAAGGAAATTCGGGTGGACGTGGACAGGTTGGAGGTCGTGGTCATGATCGTGGTGATCGACGAGGTGGAAGAGGAGGCAACCGAGCAAATTTGATGGTAGCAGAGGGAGAGGAAGAAGCTGATGTTGTCTTCACTGAGGAGGATCAGGCGCTCCTGGAGGTACTTAGGAGGAAGCAGAGAGCAGCAGGTGATGGAGACAAGAAGAGTGGGATTGAGGAGGCATCCACTTTGTTCTTTCCCAGAGGAAACAACTGCGACTTATGCTCATCCGACCAAAGGTACTGATGACACACATGCTCTTGCTTCTATATCTCCTACTAGATCATCAGAATGGATAGTCGATTTCGGTGGGTCTCGACATGTGACAGGGAATGCTAGTGAGTTCTCATCATACACTCAACTAGCATCGGCTGATAGCATCCAGACTGCTTATAGTACATTTCAACCTGTGGTTGGTAAGGGTATAGTTAATTATACAGGTTCTGTAACTTTGTCCAATGTTTTGCATCATCCTTCCTTTCTAGTAAATCTTTTATCCATTAGTGTCATCATACTTCAACTAAAATGTATTATTTCTTTTGACATTCTCAAGGTGATCTTCCAGGAGAAAGGGACAGGACGGAGACTTGGGACTGTCACGTGGAGTAGTGGACTGTGGTACCTGGATTGTGAAGGGTTGGACTCAGCATTGGTGTCTATGGTTGAGAGAGCCGGAGTAGGACCTGAGATGAGTGTTGAGGATGTGTTGATGCTCCATCACCAACGCTTGGGACATTCATCCTTCAGTGTTTTAAGTAGGTTGTATCCATCTCTATTTGAAAAAGCAAATAAACATAAACTTATGTGTGATGCATATGAGTTTGAAAAGCTTACTAGAAGCTCTTATGTTAGTTCTGGTCATAGGAGTTCTTGTGCATTTAACCGGATACATTCTGATGTTTGGGGGCCTTGTTCCATAAGTTCTATAAATGGATATAAGTATTTTGTTACATTCATTGATTGCTTCTCTCACGTTACTTGGTTATACTTGATGAAAAATAAGAGTGATGTGTTTGGTTTCTTCCAAGACTTTCATAGGTATGTTCATACTCAATACGGAGTAGTGGTGAAGGTATTGATGTCTGATAATGAGACAGAGTATACCAACAAAGCACTTGGGGAATACTTGTTAGCTCAAGGAATACAGCATCAGACCACATATGCATACACACCAGCTCAAAATAAGGTAGCGGAAAGGAAGAACCGACACCTTCTAGAGGTTGCTAGAAGCATGATGATCTCCATGAATGTCCCAAAAATATTATGGGGGCAAGCAGTTCTGACCGCAACTCAGTTGATCAACAAGATGCCCTTAAGAGTGCTGGAGTGGAAGTCTCCGTGTGAGATGTTGAAGGGAAATAATCGTGGGATTCTTCCATTGAAGGTGTTTGGTTGTGTGTGTTTTGTGAAGGACAACAGACCATCCGTTGGGAAGCTTGATCCTAGAGCGGTGAAGTATATCTTTGTGTGAGATATTCTGCTACACAGAAGGGGTATGTTTGTTGAAGCCATGTAGAGAAGAGGCTGTTTATGAGCATGGATGTGCATTTTCAAGAGTTCGAGCCATATTACACCCTGGGGGTAACTTCACCCTTTGGTGACTCACCTAATACTGGAAGTATGAGGCGAGAGGGGGAGAATGGTGAGAGTTCGGTGAAAAATATGGAATTGATTTCTGTATCAATTCCTTGGCATGGAGGATTGGTTGAGGAGCAGAAGAATGAAGAAGAAGAGAAGGAAGAGAAGACAAGAGGTGTTAGGCTCACGGCTCAGGGGGAGCTACTTATGTATAGTAGGAAGGGGAAGCAGATTGAGGGAACGATATCTACAGTGCTACTGGTGCCATCAAGTCCCTTGTCCCGGTTTACCCCGACTCCTGAGACACCCACACCACCCCCAGATTCCTCCCACACATGTGATATCATTCCTCTTCTTACTCCTCCTATTCTAATGTAGGTACGGAGGACTACTCGCAGCAATACGGGACATCCTCCCGATAGATATGATTAGGATCTTGCCCAATTTGTCTCATATTCTAACATATCATCTGCACATGGAGCATTCATTGCATCTTTGGACTTTGTTACTTTACCTAACAATTGGCAGGTTACTAAGAAGGATCCAAAATAAAAAGCGGCTATGCACGAGGAGCTGGGGGCTCTCGAGAAAAACCGCACATTGGAGTTAGTAAAGCTACCACAAGGAAAAAGAGCAGTTGGATGCAAGTGGGTCTTCACTGTGAAGCAAAATCCAGACGGTCAGATTAAGTGCTACAAGGCACGCTTGGTGACAAAAAGGTACAGTCAGACATATGGCATTGACTATGATGAGACTTTTGTACCGGTAGCGAAGATGAGCACCGTTCGGACTTTGATCTCTTTGACAGTGAATGGTGGATGGAAGCTGCACCAACTAGATGTGAAGAATGCATTTCTTTATGGGGATCTAGTGGAGGAGGTGTACATGAATATACCACTAGGATTTGGCACGAATCAGACAGTGGGCAAGGTCTGCAGATTGAATAAGTCTCTCTATGGGCTAAAGCATGAAATAGTAGTTTTTCATCTCAATCAATTCAATTGATAGCATATAGAAATAGTATTCAGTAAAAGACAAGTTTTTCATCTCAATCAATTCAATTGATAGCATATAGAAATAGTAGTTTTATCCTAAAGCATGAAGGATGTTAAGACTACCAAACATTAAGTTCATAGTTTAAGAAGCTAACCAACAACTCCATTGGTTGAAGTGGTCATTGTCCTCAAATTGCGCCATAATTTTGGGAACTACAAAACCACATTATACTAATCATTTTCCAGCACACTGGCCACAAATGAAGGCAGTATCAGAATAAAAGCAGTTTGAATAATGCAAATGAAACATTTTTTATGAGTACTGAAATTAACATAACCTAGCCACTTATGGAAAATACGAGGTTAACAGAAATTGCGAGATATAGAACTATGTATCGTCTGCAACTCCATCAACAATCATGGTTCCGTAGAATTTGAAACCAACATGCATGGAAAGGAAATATATTCGACTAAAGAAAGGGTAGATAAAATTTGTTCCTCGTTGTAGTATAACATGTTAACTTGGCCAAATTAAGAAAATTCAAGTGGCTTGAGCTCTTTGTACTTGAGATGAAAGAAAGATTACGGCAATCCAGTACTAGAAAAGTTTTCAGATAAGTCTATAAATTAGGAAGTTTTAAATTCACATGATAAATTTCTCGAGAATACACTATAAGTTGATATGAAAAACCAATTGCAACTTAGCTGTCAATATACAAAAGTTCTCTCAAAACCAATTGATGCTGATATAATTTGCCACTTGTTTGGTGTTAATAAGTTTGGTATCTTAACTGTCAATATACAACAGTTCTCTCAAAACCAATTGATGCTAATATTATCAAATCCCCTCATGAAGCCAATAGAATCCCTGGCAAATGCAACTGCTCAAAATGCCTGAGAGATTTTTATGGAGCTCCGTGAATTCGACCTCACATTTTCATACTTCCATTTATATAATTGACAGCCACTAGAGCAGAATAAATTCTTAAAAGAAAATTTGGAAGGTTTGGCTCTTGGGATCCATTAAAATGTTCACATTCCTGAGTCATTCAAGCAAAGCAACTTCTTCCATATGCCCCTTTGTCTATATTTCTTTCTTCTAAAAAGATTACATGATCTACAAAATCTTCAAAAAATACATGATACGCACATGCACATGCAAACACATATGGTTACTAATTAGTAGTTATTCTCTAAACATTACATAATTTGCTATCTAAACCCTATGGCTAAGCTAATTGAACTAGCCTGGGATGTTGCCATGTGGTTTGCTACCTTAACAAAGTCACAAAGCACATAGTTAATTAGATATTCTCAACTAAAAGATGCTTGGGGCAGTGCCATATGGCATGTGGACCTCTTCCTAGCAAAACTTCATTGCCTATAATCTTATTAAACACATCAATTTGCAAGTGGAGGAGTTTTTTTACACTGGTAAGGGGATAACAAGAAGATATTCGCAAAGGTTCGCAATGATGCCCCACTCTTATTTCCCAGTTCCAGCATTATATAAGCTCATTAAACTAGTGTTTATCTCCTCTGTCACTCCTTACTATATTCGCATGCCCACATTCTTTTCATCAGAAAAGAGTTTGAAATGAAAGAATATGCGTGCGTTGTACAGAACAAAGCCTTCACTCTTTTGCCAGCTTTACCTATATCTTCTGAAAGATGGCGACAAAAGGCTGTCAGGCTTGTTCTCAACCAATGAAAGGTCCCCCAAGAAATGAGGTCGGTAGTATAACAAGAACATCGGAAGGCGCAGTTTATAACTGAAAGATGGTGCAAAAGAGAGTAGTGGAGCTCCAACTTCACTGCTCTTTGTGTCTTCTTAGGTTACATGCTCTGGAACTGCAAACCCTATCCTTCCAAATTGTACAAATTAAAAAAATGGAGAAGATAATATTTATAATTATCATCTTCTATGACAGTCACACATCAAACAGCCAGCTATTTGATTCCTGATCTAGCATGAATCAGATCTGAGTAGACGTGTACGTTTTGAAATTATTTAGTTACTGATTTACTTTTCGAGATTTAGGTGCATCATTCACACCCTTCAAAAACTGAACCCTAGATTTCCACGCTCCACGAGTAACCCTGCATCAATAACATTTTTTGCATTCATTCTACTCTAAATTCTCAGAAATAAAAATGGTTAATAATAAACGTAGGGTTTTTATGTATTTTATGCTAGAGCTCTAACTATGGTATTCTTTGCAATTTACCAAATAAATACAAACAATATTTTTGATCTGTCATCTTTCTTGATGGTTCACTTCTCGGATATTGCTTGCCCTAATCTAGTATGACCTGGGTCTGACAAAAGTTACTTGTTCTGGATTTATTTACTCTATTAATTTTGAGAATATCTGCTTCCAGCAAACCTGCAGGGATCAAACCACAGATATCTATCACTGCAAGCAAAACTCTTATGAGTGCAGCATGCAACTTGTTTTTCATTGTTCTATTCCAAATTACTAGAACTGGAAATAGACAATCTCAATAAAGTTGAGCAATATGTATTGGTTTCTAATCTAGCATGATCCGGATCTGACTTCCTAGGGCATTATGGATGATTCTTTATTCTCCTCAAGCCAATGAAACAAGGAGGTGTACAGACCAAATATAGCATTTTCTGTTCTCAAACTAGGATCAAGTCTACAAAGTCCTAAACCTGAACTTTGACTCAAAAGATAGATATGAATTTTACATGTTTGACCGAGAGACATGTTCTTAATGATGGCGAAGTAATGAGGGATGAAAATGATTCTTATAGCCAACCCATAATATTCAAATGTCATTTTCTTCTCTATTTTTCTTTTCTTTTCTATCTCTCTACACTAGCATGAAAAGATATTGAGTTAGACTAATTCCCATATCCATGGTTATGGTTATAGATTCCTAACTGGCACTATGGGAGATGGGTCTAGACTCTAAAAGCTTATTGGGTCAAAGATTCAAGTTCCAATGACTGATCATAGGCTCTGATTGGTCGATGCAGGCCTCCCTAACCCAATATTTTAAACAGCCAAGTACATTCAACAATCTTTCATAAGTAAATATAGCATATAAGATCAATAGTTCATAGTTTTACAAAACATGTAGGTGATTAAAAGTACCAAAAAAATGGCATTACATTCCTGGGTTAAGAACCTCGGCAGCAACTCCATTGGTTGAAGTGGTCCCTGTCCTCAAACTGCAAAGCACCATTGAGAGCTACAATGCAGACTTGCATTTCAATAATCGTTCCTCCAGCACACTATCCACTCATATGGGACTAATCACTATAAATTAGTAGCCACCATCATTTGAATATGCAACAGGACCATTTGTGGTGGTGCTAGAATAACATAGACCAGCCTCTTATGGTAAATACTAGGTTAGCAGAAATCGAGAGATATAAAACTCTGTTAAATTTGCAACTTCGAAACACAATCATAATGAAGAACTTGAAGCCAGCATGCGTGCAGTTTAAGGAAAAAGATTTGATGAAAGAAAAGGTAGATAAAATAGGTATTTAGTTGTAGTATGATATGTTTACTTGGCTTAGAGGCTAGAGCTCTTTGTATTTGAAATGAAGGAAAGGTCACAGCAACATTGTACTAGAAAACATTTCAAATTAAGCCTTAGA
>NW_017972411.1:10826-41030 GCF_001876935.1 Asparagus officinalis | reverse complement strand
CAAAAGGCCAAAAAGCACAAATATTCTTTGCCAAATTGTAATTTTTTATTATCTCGTGTTTCTAGTTTTGCTTTTTGCTGATATGTTATCTGTCTTGCTATTTTCTATGATAAATACCAAAGAACTTGCTGGCTGAAGTTCCAGAGAAGTATGCTACAATTTGGAAATCAGAAGAAAAATGTTGATCAAATTAACAGAATATTTGCATAGTTGTTTATAGTTCTATTTGCATAGTCGTTCATGAAGCGAAGGGAAAAACTCTTATATTCCACATTTTTGGGGGATATCAGAACATAAATATTGATTTCTCAAGAACAATCAGTTTTCAACAACCTCTTGCTTCCAAATAGATCTCTTTTTCTAAGTGAACTCTAAATCAGTAGAAATAAATTTACTCAGGTATGGGAGTGTTTGCGTCAGGAACAAGTTCTGTTGTAGAATTCATTATAACTGTTTATCGATTACAATAAATGCAAAAGAGTAAGCTTCGTACTTTGTAAAACTACTCTTTACAACAAAATCAAATTACAAGCTCCTTAGAAACAAACGCAGAATCGTTGTTTGGATCGCTGCTTGCGTGGGATCTTTGCCTGTGCCAGGGGTGCGTTAGCCCGTGGACCACCGATTCACAGATTCTGATTGAATCGTGAAGGTTTTGGGGATCCTTCCTTCGTTTATCGAAATAAGAATTTAAAGCGAATATCTTATCGATGTAAGATGTTCACTCTTCTAAAGATCAAGTCAGAGCTTAGATCTCTAGGAATCGCCAAAAGCTTCTTGAGGATGTTTGTGAAGAATGAAGACTCTCTCTTGCTCTAATTCACAAAAGCTCAAGTCTCTATGCCCCAATCTGCTCTTCCTCCTTGGTTTCGTGTCTAGGGAGGTATTTATAGGGATAGGAGTGCACAACAGTGGAAACAAGGATGAAATAACTGACCACATGACATCTCTTTGGCCGCACCAGTCAACACTGCCGTGGCTATTGGCGCGTCAGTGTGGACTGCCGCGGCCAAAGGAGCGGTTACAACCACGTCACATCGTGCTTGAAACTGTTCTCCCACGACTTTTAACCACTTTTTTCGTGGTTTAACTGCTTGTCCACGTCAGCACACGTTCTTTTTCTGATATGCCGCCACGCGGGCTTTGAGAATCATCGTATAACTACCTATTTAACCGTCGCGGCAACTCCCTATAATAGTCGCGTCACTATGTACTGCCGCGCCTAAGGCGCGCCATCATAGGCTGCCGCCTTAGCCGCGCCGTCATGTTCTGCCGCGCCTAAGGCGCGTCACCCTGGACTGCCTGTTGGTGTGTACATTGTTCTTCCATGTTGTTTCGCTTCCTTTGGATGATCTCCTCTGACTTAGATAGTGACATTCATACCTACAGGTATTTTTAGATGTCTATAGATACCCCCTCCAAAGTATCTCAGATTCATTCTTTTATAGAGGAGTCTGGGACACTTTGGATAAGATGAGTCTTACTTGCAATCCCTTCAGTACTTAGTTGAGGAGATCGTGTAGAAGGACCTATGAACGGCTTCAACTCTTGACTTCTTCATCTTTTAGTCTACTCAGTGCTTTGTAGAATAGCTAAAATTCTTCTGGTACTGCGTTTTTCGCTTTACCGTTGTCGAAGTCTTGAACTGAAACTGATGTTTTGATTTGTGAATTAGCTCTTGTCGTTGAACTGATGTTGAACTGATTGTCTTCATTAGGAATTCATATCTGAATCGCAATTGAATCCTCTGAGATCATCCATTGGACTTTTTTTTAGCCTTATTTTGACAAAAATCATTGACGCGTTGACAGGCGTTAACACAGTTTATCCTCGTGTGTTCACTGGAGTCTACACAGTTTAAGCTCTTAAGGTGTTGGAGCGTGGCGGTCCTGAGTATCGAGATTGCAGGACCAATTATTCAGGTCGGTTCATCTGCAGGTATGGATTTTATCCTGAGTTTGTCGGATAATCAAGTCACGAGACCAACTAATAAAGCTGGTGCGTCAGTGATTATCACATTTATAGGATTTTTGGTAAACCCTCAGCCATCAACGGGTTTGATGAGCCTTTACCGACTACCGTTTGAATCGGGCTAGCATGCAGATTGTTTAAGTCCGTTCTATATGTAACGTTGTGCTAAAAGAATAAACTCTTTTAGACTTGGTGCTATGATGTTGAATACATAGGCTTTGTCGTTAATACGGGAACGTACCACCCGGTGACGTGTGATAGACGTAAATTTATCTCTAATAAGGGATTGAGATAATGTCCCCTACGTATAAAATGTTGATTTGACAATGTTAATGGGTTACGTCTTTTTGGTACAAAGATGAACCCGACACTGGAGAGGAAGAATTTTATATTCTATCTCCTGGTCTCTTGTTTGTTGGTAGAGATGAATCCGAAATCGGAGAGGAAGAATTTTATATTCTATCTTCTTGTCTCTTTTTTGTTGGTAGAGATGAACCCGAAATCGGATAGGAATAATTTTATATTCCATCTCCTGGTCTCTTGTTTGTTGGTAGAGATGAACCCGATACTGGAGAGAAAGAATTTTATATTTTATCTCCTGGTACAAAAGAAACTCAAAGTGGGATCTCCACTTTAAGAATCTGAAGGGTGAAACTAAGAATGTGATCTCCACTCCGAGAATCAAGAATATTTAGATAACCCTAACTATTTAAAGGTTTGATTATCCAATCGAAAAGAGGATTTCTCGTTTATCGAGATGGAACTTTGGTCCTAACTGTTTAAAGGTTTGACCGAATAGGAGTTTGAGACGATCCTAACTGTTAAAAGACTTGATCGTTCAATTTGTGGACCTCTCGTTCATGGAAAGAATTGAGAGGGGATTTTGGCTTTGATCATAACTGTTTAAAAGTTTAACCATGTGAGAGTTTGATACGATCCTAACTGTTAAAAGGTTTGATCGTTCAATTTGTGGACCTCTCGTTCATGGAAAGAATCGAGAGGGGATTTTAGCTTTGGTCATAACTGTTTAAAGGTTTGACTATGTGAGAGTTTGATACGATCCTAACTGTTTAAAGGTTTGATCGTTCAATTTGTGGATCTCTTGTTCATGAAAGGAATCAAGAGGGAATTTTGGTTTTGGTCCTAACTGTTTAAAGGTTTAACCAAATAGGGTTTGAGATGATCCTAACTGTTAAAAGGTTTGATCGTTTAATTTATGGACCTCTCGTTCATGGAAGGAATCGAGAGGGGATTTTGGCTTTGGCCCTAACTGTTTAAATGTTTGACCAAATAAGGATTTGAGACGATCCTAACTGTTAAAAGGTTTGATCGTTCAATTTGTGGACCTCTCGTTCATGGAAGGAATCGAGAGGGGATTTTGGCTTTGGTCCTAACTGTTTAAAGGTTTAACCAAATAGGGTTTGAGATGATCCTAACTGTTAAAAGGTTTGATCGTTTAATTTATGGACCTCTCGTTCATGGAAGGAATCGAGAGGGGATTTTGGCTTTGGCCCTAACTGTTTAAATGTTTGACCAAATAAGGATTTGAGACGATCCTAACTGTTAAAAGGTTTGATCGTTCAATTTGTGGACCTCTCGTTCATGGAAGGAATCGAGAGGGGATTTTGGCTTTGGTCCTAACTGTTTAAAGGTTTGATCAAATGAGGATTTAAGACGATCCTAACTGTTTAAATCTTTGATCGTCTAATTTGTGGACCTCTCGTTCATGGAAGGAATCGAGAGGGGATTTTGGCTTTGGTCCTAACTGTTTAAAGGTTTGACCAAATGAGGATTTGAGACGATCCTAACTGTTTAAATGTTTGATCGTCTAATTTGTGGACCTCTCGTTCATGGAAGGAATCAAGAGGGGATTTTGGCTTTGGTCCTAACTATTTAAAGGTTTGATCAAATATGAGTTTTATGAGGGAAGATTGATCCAACGAAGTGATCGAATCTCATCTCAGCAAAAGAGTATTCAAAAATCACCGTGGGGATGTAGTGTTTATCACTTTGTTTGTAATGATTGGGTTATCCCTAAGAAAATTACATATAGCATTCTTCCGAGAACTTTCAATACATGAACCATCCACCCCCAGCTTTTCTTACGAAACTGGGTTTATCATTATATTCAGCTACATGATCGGGTTATCCTTAAGAGTACTATGCATGGTGCGCTCCAGGAATTTCCCGTGAAAGAAAGGAAATAGTTTTGACTCATATACCTATTGGAGTATCGAGGAGCAGTTTATACTCGTATACTCTTTGGAGTAAGGGGAAACAGTTTATACTCGTGCACCTAATGGAGTTAGAGTCGTCTTTACTTGGCTTGTTCCGCCGTTATGACACCGGAGTCAATTAAGGCTTAGATTTTATTTTTGAGTCCAAAGCAAATCTCGGTGGGATAAAGAACCCTTCTGTGGTACACACAGTAGTTTGGATCCGTAATCCTCTTAGCTCCCTCCTAATCTTTGATAGGTGGTAGTTTAATTTTATCATTGGCGAGGAGGTATTTCAATATGGCTGGAGCTTCATCATTTTCGAAAGAATACTCCTTTTAGCGATTGCAGATGTCGTCGGTCGGCTTCTCTCAGCTTTCTTTCTTTTAAGAAAGTGTTCAGCTTGTTCACCGCGTATTTTCAAATCTTTCCAAGTTTTGGATGGTACGACCCCCAGGGCTTCCAGGACATCGATGGAGAGATTATTATGACATGTTTGCAGGATAAACTCCTCTGTAACAGGATCTCTGTAATTCATTGCCTTATCACGGAAGCGCTTGACAAAATTATCGACTGACTCTCCGTCTTTTTGCTTCTCATCCAGAAGGGTTCCGATTGACACTTCGGTATCATCATCGAAGAAATTGTTAAGAAATAAACTTTCCATGTCATCCCAGCAGTTGACGCTATTCGGTTTGAGATGTCGGTACCAATCGAAGGCGGGCCCACGAAAGGTGCCAACGAATGACCGGACCATTAAAGCCTCGTTTTCAGAGATTATGCCCAAGTGAGACTTGAAATAAATCAAGTGCTGAGTAGGCGAGCTCTTCCCATCAAACGGTGTGAAGTTAATCAGATTGAACTTTGCCGGGTACGGTATTGAATCTCATTCTCTTGGATAGGGACACGGAATACCCATCTTCTTCACTTCCTGAGCCGTCATCAAAGCATTGACTTTGTTTTCAAGCTCCTTCATTTTCTTGTCTTCATCTTCATCTCTCTTTGAGTGATGTTGAGCAGAAATAATTGGGTCACCCCCAGTGTTATTAAGAAGTACAATTGAACCACCCCTGATATTGTTGTTGGGAGGATCCGTTGAACCACCCCCAGTGTTATTGTCATTAGGAGGTGCATCAGTCATAATAACTTCATCCACTTCTGGATCGTTGTCATCTATAACATTCTGAGTATGACGGCTGGATTCAGCTCGCTGACTGGATTCAGGAGGTTGAGGCCGTTAAGCTTGTAATTCTCTCATTTGTTGGATAGCCAACTCCATCTCCATCTTCATTTCAGCTCTAATTTCTTCACGTTGCTTGACTAGAGCTTCTTGAAGCATTTGAGAAAATTGATCAGGAGTGATTATGAACACTTCTCTGGCTTGCCCTGTACTAGATATTTTATCATCCGAAGCAATCGCAAAACAAGTGTCCGAAAGTTCATCCTCTGAGGACATTCCTTCATGCATTTTCTTGTAATCCCTACGTCTGATGGCTCTTAACTGGAGTCGAGACATCCTTTGAGTAATTCTTGAATTGACTTTTCCTTCCGGGGAAAAGTCGGGATTTGATTCACTTGAATGCCGCTTAGATTTTCCTTTATCAGCCATGTTGATGGTGACTTCAGAGAATTCGTCATCTTGGATAGCTGATCTTCTATTGCGGAAATGTCTCGACTTAGACTTCAACATTTCGATGAAAAGCCTCTGGAACACAGAAGCTCTTAACGGAACGGCTTTAGAGCAACTATATTCAGATAATACTGTTTTAATAAGCCTCTCACATACACAATGAGATTCTGTTCCTCGAGCAACCCTTTTTCGTGACTTGTTTCCACTTTTAGTCTGATAGTACAGCTCGTCAGTATTGTGACCAAAGCAACCTATCCTCTGTTTTTGTGTTTGAACCTTGTTGATATACGCAGGACGACTTGTCGTCACCTCTGGGTGATCCAAGGTTATATGTTTACGTCCCCCAGTGTAAAAATTTACTTGGGGTTCGTTCACTGGACCCAAGCGTTCCTTAACCGAAGCTTTGCCTCGGTCGTCAGATGAGGGACTGGGGCGATTCATCATTGTGATCTTGGATTTTGACAGGTCAGGACTGACCCGTGGCTTCCTTGGTGATGGAACAGATATGGCTGTAGTAGACGGACCAAGAACGGATGTTGACGGGGCTGAAGGGGAACTCCTGGGAGCTTCTTCTTGGCCGCGGCAGGAGTAATCGTCGAGGTCGAAGGGTGCGCCGCGGCAGTGGAGACTGCCGCGGTTGAAAGCTATGCCTGCCGCGGTGAAGGATTTACCGCGACAGTGTACACTGTCGCGGTTGATGGATTTGCCGCGACAGTCTACACTGTCGCGGTTAAAAGATGGGTCCTGCTGATCCAATTCTTGTACGAATTTAAATTTAAGGATCCACACTTTGCGACTCTCTGGTGTTTCCTTAGACACCATTTCCTTCTTGCGTTTGTTGACGAAGGGCACGAACACGAATAGCGTTTACACGACGCTTCTGTATACGATCTTTGAGGGTCGAACGAGCCCTTTTGACGAGAGTCCATTCCTCCGTCGTGAGTTGTGCATAGATATGAGTGGTTTGTCGTTGGGATGACTAGACCACTTGATGCTTCCTCGACTCTAGGTCCGCGTAGCAGTGAACCCCGTCGGTTTGTTCCAAGGCCTTAGCCATTTGACGAGCGAGACGTTGGCGTTGCCTCTGACGAGCCCTCTTAGTCAGAGTTGGCGAACTTCGATCGAATGATTCCTTAATTAGGGAGGAATCATTGTGAGCAGAGCTTCTGGCTTTGGGGGTCGTCAGGATAATGTTGCGAGGGGAGGCCTCGGTAACGATTGGGTGAGAGCCTTCACCTTGGGCCTTCTTTGGCATGTAAGCCTTCTTCAATTGTGAGATCCTCTTGTACTTGCGAGACAATGAAGATCTTAAAGAGGATAATGAGAGATATTCCTCAAACTTGGTTTGGTCGAACTCGTATTCGACCGTGGATTCAACTAGAATCTTGATCGGCTGCGACACGACCTGTGGTCGCCAGTTTGTTTGCGTCAGGAACAAGTTCTGTTATAGAATTCATTATAACTGTTTATCGATTACAATAAATGCAAAAGAGTAAGCTTCGTACTTTGTAAAA
Source organism: Asparagus officinalis (assembly GCF_001876935.1). Lineage (NCBI taxonomy): Eukaryota > Viridiplantae > Streptophyta > Magnoliopsida > Asparagales > Asparagaceae > Asparagus > Asparagus officinalis. Next base: position 33,699 of record NW_017972411.1, on the reverse strand, counting down.
CTACTCTTTACAACAAAATCAAATTACAAGCTCCTTAGAAACAAACGTAGAATCGTTGTTTGGATAGCTGCTTGCGTGAGATCTTTGCCTGTACCGGGGGTGCGTTAGCCCGTGGACCACCGATTCACAGATTCTGATTGAATCGTGAAGGTTTTGGGGATCCTTCCTTCGTTTATCGAAGTAAGAATTTAAAGCGAATATCTTATCGATGTAAGATGTTCACTCTTCTAAAGATCAAGTCAGAGCTTAGATCTCTAGGAATCGCCAAAAGCTTCTTGAGGATGTTTGTGAAGAATGAAGACTCTCTCTCTTGCTCTAATTCACAAAAGCTCAAGTCTCTATGCCCCAATCTGCTCTCCCTCCTTGATTTCGTGTCTAGGGAGGTATTTATAGGGATAGGAGTGCACAACAGTAAAAACAGGGATGAAATAACTGACCACATGACATCTCTTTGGCCGCGCCAGTCAACACTGCCACGGCTATTGGCGCGTCAGTGTGGACTGCCGCGGCCAAAGGAGCGGTTACAACCACGTCACATCGTGCTTGAAACTGTTCTCCCACAGTGTGGACTGCCGCGGCCAAAGGAGCGGTTACAACCACGTCACATCGTGCTTGAAACTGTTCTCCCACAACTTTTAACCACTTTTTTCGTGGTTTAACTGCTTGTCCACGTCAGCACACGTTCTTTTTCTGATATGCCGCCACGTGGGCTATGAGAATCATCGTATAACTGCCTATTTAACCGTCGCTACAACTCCCTGCCGCGCCTTAGCCGCGCCGCCATGTTCTGCCGCGCCTAAGGCGCGTCACCCTGGACTGCCTGTTGGTGTGTACATTATTCTTTCATGTTGTTTCGCTTCCTTTGGATGATCTCCTCTGACTTAGATAGTGACATTCATACCTACAGGTATTTTTAGATGTCTACAGGGAGTCTATGGATGTCAAGAATGCCTCTTGTCTTTATAATTATATATATCTGTGTGAAGCCGGCCCAGTTAATGATAGTATGATCACCATTAGAGGATTAATTGTAGCTAAGAACCAAACCCCACTCACTAAAAACCTGTTCCATGAGACCTAGTTCCCAATACACAATTGTCATAATACCACTCGATCAGACAATATAATGCACAAAAGCTAATAGTCACACTTAGGAGGCTAGGACATTATTCCTCATTGGGTATCGCTACCTGTACATATCTTATATCACTTTGCAACTACAACTACTAAGTATTTTTCGAAGGTCAAAACATATGATATATGATATGAATTTACAGACCTCAAATTCTTTAGTCTTGTAGTATCAAAGCTGTGGTATCAAAATAGTACAAGATTTATATTATAGTTATTATTACTCATCAGGCGATTTCAAACTAAAGCTATCTAGACCTGGCTATCTTGAGACAATGATTGGGCCTTATCCCATCTGATATCCTTCTACGGATCAATTTAGTGCTCTCCAAGCCCTTTAGAATTAAGTGTAAGTAGCCTGAAGTTTATGAAGTAAGAATGTCGATAACTGAGAGATTCCAATTACCAAAAAAAATTCCAAAAGAAAGTATTTTCTTCAAATGCACATGTCATTGTAATTATTAAAAAACAAGCAATGAAATCACATCCTATGTTCAAAGGGAAGAAACGAGCATCAAAAGTTACCCACTCCTGTTCTTTAGATTTGAGACGTGCATCTCAGGGAGAGTATAATTGGCAAACATCTGCAGGTTCAATTGCTTCCTTTTCCTGATCTTACAGTCAACTACCCTATCTCAGCAAAATGTAGTAAAATAAAATCATCATTAACACTATTTCAGAATCAAAATGTTACCTAGATAAGGAATAAAGCTGTTTCCACTGTTGATTTTGGCGAGCATTTCAAGCAGACTAACTGTTGAAATTTCATTTCCAGGATTACTGCATGAGCCTAAAATAAGTTTATCCAAGGAGGCATAACTAGCGCATTATACTTCTGTTCTGTGTCAACTCAATTTATTGAAAAATAAAGGAAACGTGTGGCCACTCTAATTGCCGAGAACATAATTGTATCCTAATGACCTAAAGACCTATACAAGGAAATTGCTCTCTAACTACAACAAAGTCATCTAGTGATCAACTTTTCATTGAGCAGAAATAACCCTTTAAATTATTTATATGGTTAGATATGCTAAATTAATAGTTCAACAACAACCTCAGTCTCCCACTATTTAGAACTGATAAAAGCTAAAGGATGCCGAAGAATGTAACACGCCTATAAAGGAACTTCCACCTCAGAGAATATTGTTAAAGTGATGACTATTTGAGCTGTCTCTCATTTCTAGTTGAGTTTTAGATTAGGAATAGATAAGTGTTTCTAGATTTCGACCTGTGTACTCGATGGATTGAAGTTAGGCTTGTTAAGGTTAGATGGGATATACCCCAATAATAACGGCAAAAACAGATCATATAATTATATTGTATATGACTATCCAAGCTCATCATGAATGATAAACATGGAGAATATGATTATAAAGAAAGAGTGAAAGAAGGAGAGAAGGTACCATATATAGGATAGTCTGGGTAAAACATCTCCATAAAAAAAGTTTGACATAAGTAACTCATGAGGGGTCCTGTATTTATTTTATCTTTTTTCCTCCAATTATATATCAAATCCCCTTCCTCTTCATCTAGGCCCTCAAATCTTTTTCCTCCATCCGTACAAACTTCTACACTGAACTTTTTTCTTTTCACCAAGAATATAGGTTATGTCAAATTGCAGGGAATGACACATTAGTCCGCATTCAAACTACACTTTCCTTCAACTTTGGCCTCATTTTGTGCTTTAATCGCATAGGTAGGTGCAAGAAATTCAACAATTCAGAGTATCATCATAAAATTGGTGAAACTGATTGATGCCTTTAACTGTCAAGTCTCTGATCATAACCAAAGAATCAAGATTGGTTTATTTACAAATGAAAATCTTCACACACCTGTAGATTATCGACAATGTGAATTGTGGACTAATGAACCGATGCAGATTCCCTCGATGCTCAATACCAAACTCTTTCAATTAGGCTCCTTCTTTTGTGCATAAACTGAGCTTATCAAGCTCCAAGAAACCAAGTTCCTTTACATTCTATCTCCTCCGACAAATGTTGAGCTTCACTGACATCCTCATCTCTTTCAGGCATTAAATCAAACACCATTCCTGCAAACCAAAATTGCCAATCTTTGCATACTCCGAAGTAAACCCAATTTCAGGACAAAATTATGATACAAATCCAATTTTCACGACATGGGCATTAGGAATGAAGATAAATAACTACAACTGCAACAAAAGTCATCTACTGACCGACGTTATATACGGTAGAAATAAGCATTTATTTATATATATTGTATTAATGACTGAAGACAGTTAGATATGTGAACTTAATAATTGAAGTAACAACATTGTTCTATAACTATTTAGAACTGATTAAAGCTAAAGGATGCAAAAAAGGAATTTTCATGGGTTTATAAGGAACCTCAAGTTTGGAAATTATATTTGTGGAAGTTATAATCAGTAGTTCTGTCTAATTGAGCGTTGGATTATGAACGGCTCTGTAAGAACTGGGCCTCTTTGGGCCCGAAGCATTTACTTCAGTTGGCTAGCTATAGTAGACACTTCCAATAAATCTCCAATAACTTTGGGCCGTTCACCGAAAAACGTTTGAAATGTTCACTAAGGCCCAAATAAGTTTGGGAATGTTAGAAGATCCACGGAGGTTTTGATATTTTTTTATTTTTTTTATAACCCAACTCTAATGACTACTTTATGACTTTATGTGGTGTCGTGTGTTTTCTAACTCATAATATGGGCCAGAAGTCCAAAGTTATTGCGGGAAAGTTCATAAAAATCAAATTTGTTGGGGGTTTTCTGAAATTCTCAAACTTATCGGAGGTTTTAGCGAGAGTTTCAAAGCTTCTGGGGGTTAAGTGCCAAAAGTCCAAACTTATTGAGAATTCAGTGATATTTACTTTAAATTTCATTTGACATTTCTAACCTTAGGAACTATGTTTTTGTACATGTTAATCATTTCCAAATTACATTAACATTTCTTTGAAACCGCTAACATTGATTTTTGTTTCTAGTTGCAAGTCACGTGCCGCATTTTTCGTACACTCTTCAATTTATGTTGCATTATTTTATGTACAACTGTCTTAATTAAACTGGCTCATTACTTGCACAAACTAAGCTTCCATTAAACAAATAAGAACAAGTATATTAAGGAGTCGTAATGACCGGGAGGTGACCAGAACATGTAGTTAATTAATAATTATTTAAAATCAATCTAAACCCCATCTTTTCTAAATCTTTAAAAAATATAGACGTACATGTCTTAAATTTCCTTCCATTATGGCAATCTCTTAAAATTTTGATGTGGGGTGTAACGTTATGCTCCCATTGATTAAAAATGCGTCTCTAGCGAAATCTGAATATAGATTGCTTTACTTGCATGATATCATCTTAAAAGCCTTTACTCTGCACTTAATTCCACAGTTACATATGAATTAGGAGTGAATAACTTTATTCTAACTACATAACTCTATTTACAAGTGACGAAAAAGGAAAACAGGTCTTTGCATCTTATACTACAAGATCTTCTGTCTTAATTGCTCAATCTTTCGAAGAGATGAGTCCAACTTTAATCCATGAGTTGTTGATTAAATTCCTAAAAAAAATCTTATAACCGATGGGAAATTTACACTTGTTAGATATGGATTGGATTAAGGATGCAACTTTCAAAAAGATGGTGAAAGGATTTGGATCCTCTCCACTACAAAAAAGTAGTGGAGAGACCACTACTTTTAATCTCAATCGTTGATTATTTAGTAGGTGGTTATGATACAATCTAAATCTAACACTTACCATACCCCCGTGTATTGCACTCATTCCTAATTTGCACTAAAAGAAAAAATCATATCCATCAACTAGATAATCAATGGCTGTGATTATGTAGTGGTCCCTTCACTATTTTTTTTGTAGTGGAGAGGATCCGAATCCATGGTGAAAAGATGCTTGCAATTGTCTGTAAATTTCAACAATGCCTACATAAAAGGTTCGGCGCTGGCTTGGAAAGATCTGCCCTTTTTTGTTTTTTTTGGTCTTGTTTTCTTTTGTTTTTACTTATTTCTTTTTTCCCCTTCTTTTCTTTTTCGCTTTTTTTTTCTTTAATGGATGTTAACGTTTGCCCAGTAACTGTGATTTGTCTTTGTTGAGTTGAGAAGAGTGGTGGACACTAAGAAATATATTGTTATTATTTTTTTAGTGGTACAAACACGCTATACTCTCAAATACAAATACTCTCTCTCTCTCTCTATCTTTCTCTTTCTCTCTCTGCTACTGGGATCTCACTACACTCCCCTTTATTTTTCCCTCTTTGGATCACAAGCTCTTCACTCTTCATTTTTATTCTTTCTCAGTGGCTTGGGATGATTCTTAACACAACACTTAGGGGGTATATATATATATATATATATATATATATATATATAAGATTAATGGGTATCCTTGTCATAGGAGGGGATTTCCTCCTATGACGCCTCTAAAATCACATGATTGAGCGACATTATGGATGATCCGCTCCGTTGAACTTGATCTACATATTCTAAAACCCCAACACACCAAGTTTGGGATGAATCCGTCATCGTTTGACCCTTCATCCAACGTATCAATTTTAACGGTTTTGAATGAATAGAACTTTTCACATGACTCGATGGAGGGTCAAACGACAACGGATTCACCCCAAACTTAGTGTGTTGGGGTTTTAGAATATGTAGATCAAGTTCAACGGAGCGGATCATCCACAATGTCGCTCAATCATGTGATTTTATAGTACTGTAGCAAGTTAGGTAGATGGAGTAGATTGGGGTGGTACTGTAGCACTTTAGGTGTGGGGGTAGGTGGGGAAGGAAGGCTTGAGAGCTGCTGATTCCTAATACTCCCCCTCAGCAGCGACTTCTTTATCCAGAAGTCTAAGAAATCTAGCTTCTTTTTCAATGCTTGAATTTCCTCTCTCACTGTTCTCCATTCATCGGTTCTGTAGGCTTCTTTGAAGGTAGATGGCTCTTTCACATCTTTTGTAATGGCCACATTAGCATACTTGGGATTCAGCTTCCTAGGTCCGATCGATCTTCGAAGTTGTTCATTTGGTTCTTCTTCGATATTCTCTATCTAACTCGGGCGCTCATCTTCTAATGTTATCTGATAAACACCAGTTTTCCATGGATTCTTGTCCTTCGAGGATGTGGAAGAACTTGGTTTTGTCTTCTTTGACTGCTCCAGTTCTTCTTCTTGACTTGGCTCCCCCTTCTTGTTCTGTAACTGATCCTCTAAATCATTAGAGTCTGGTAGCACAACTTCTTGTGGAGTCCACTAAGACGAGGTTTTGTCAAAAACAACATTCCTTGATGTGTAGCACCGTCCGGTTGTGGGATCACAACATCTCCATACTTTTCTTTTATTGTCATACCCCACAAATATACATCTTACAGCCTTTTATCAAACTTGTTGCGTAAGTGATCAGGCACAAAGACATAAAATACACAACTGAAGACTCTGAAATAGCTTACAGTTGGGTTGATATTCCACAACTTCTGTAAGGGTGACATGAACTCCAGTTTCGGTTTTTGGTAGCCGATTGATCACGTGCACCGCAGTCTTCATACACTCCGCCCAAAAATGTCCTGATACGTTCTTGGCGTGAAGCATGCTTCTGCAAATTTTAGCGAGGTGACGCTTCTTTCTTTCGGCTACGCTATTTTACTGCGGAGTAGTTAGGCACGTCAGCTGTCGCCGAATCTTGTGCTGCTTGAGGTAGTTGTAAAACTCCTTCAATGTGTACTCTTCCCCATTGTCTGTACGTAGGCAACGAATCTTCTTGTCGAGTTATCCTTCGACTTCATCTCGAAATTGCTGGAATTTGGAGAGTGCTTCAGACTTTTCCTTCATAAAATCAACCCAGACATACCTCGAGTAATCATCGATGAAAGTGATCATATAGTACCACCGATTGATTCTTGTTTTACTCGACCAAATACATCTGAATGTACAAGTTCCAAAGGTTCCTTGGCTCTGAACTGTGAATCCTGATACGGTAATTGATACGCCTTACTGTACTGACAACCTCCGCATATGATCCATCCATGAATATCCAAGTGTGGAAGACCCTTTATCATTGACTTCTCCATCATGATCTTAAGCTTGTGATAGCTCACATGGCTAAGCCGAGCATATCACAAATCAGCCGACTCATTCTTTTTGGCTTTATCTATATATGTTAATTCTACCGACATCACATAGACAGATTCTACCTTCTATCCCTCCATGATAGGTTCTCCTAGTCGCTTTAAGTTTCGATAGACTTTTACATCTTGTGGCCCAAAAACTACATAGTTTTCAGAAGCTGTTAATTGAGAAACAGATAGAAGATTCTTTTTCATACCCGGTACATGGTATACATCTCGTAGTTGTATCCGATTCGGGTTGTAGCACGGCGTAAATGCAGTCTTTCCGATGTGTGTGATAGGTAATCTTGAATTATTCGCTATCACAACTTCTCGGCGGCCTTTATACTCCTTTATGTTGATAAGTTTCCCCTTATCTCCTGTCATATGATTAGAATAGACAGAATCAATGATCCAATCTTTATTATAGCTGATTTCTTCTCGATCCGAAACTGCTACAAATATGGGCTCAGATTCTTCCACAATCGAGGTTAGTGTCATACCAACAACCTCGTCGTCGTCAACTGGTCCATCTTCAATTATGGCCACAGATGCTTGGGCATCCCATTCTTCTTCATCATCTTAACACATGTGCGATGTTGCAGCATTGCCTTCTGTCGGCCTCCTCTTGTAGCGGCAAACTCTGACAAAGTGTCCTTTCTTCCCATAGTTGTAACAGCTACTATCAGGTCTCTTTGCTCGACGATCACCTTGCTCCTCACGTTATTGTGTTCTGTCGGTGTATGGCCGACATGGCTGCCTCCTTGAACCAACCTTTTCATACTCCTCTTTCCTCGCGCCTCTTAGTTTACCTCTCTCCTTGCTGCTGAAGAGTGCTTCATCTTTACTTTTTATTGAAACGCTGGCTATTTTTTTAGCTAGGGTTTCCTGTGTAGTGAGCAGACTCTCCAACTCTAATAATGTTGGTTGAGCTAGCTACCCGTGTATAGCAGCAACGAGTCCGTGATATTTTGGTCTCAAACTGTGAATGATTATTCTCCTCATCCTTATATCGGATACTTTTGAATCTGGATCTAATTGAGCAATATCTAAATAAAGTAATTTCACTTGCTTGAAGTACTGACTGATTGTCAGATCCTTCTGTTGCAAGGTCATCAGTTGATTCTCTAAGAGTTGAAGTCGAGCATCATTCTTCTTCGAAAAGAGTGTGGAGAGCGTATCCCATGCCTCCTTCAGAGTTCTAGCATCTCACATGTAATCTACGAGATCTTCTACTGTTGTCTTCGGCACATATATAGCCTTGCCGACTTTGATGTTCCACTTCTTAAGTACTTCGCCAGCCTCCTGAGGTGTTGTAGTTTTAGCACCCCCGATGAACTCCCAGAGGTCTTGTCCTTGTAAATATGACTTCATACATGTCTCCCAGTAGCTATAGTTATTATCATTGAGTTTCTTGAGTGTATTAGGTGTACTTGCTAGGTCCGCCATCGTGATGTGGTACTGCTTCAGTATCTCCACGCAAGTCTTGTCCCTGACTGAGCACAAACTTCGGCCTTCAATAATACCGATAGGATCACTGTAGGAGAGAACAGTCACCGTAGGAGAGAATATGTCCTTGACCACCTTGCTTCTATCACGAGCTACAACTTTTATTATTCACATGAACAATAACTATACTTATGAATAGTAACTATATTCATGAATAGTACCATACTCATGAATTGTAACCAGTGCGTTTAAAAGGTAAATGATAATCTAACTTATTTTTTGATGTGGATGATCTACCTTTGGTGGCAGTCATAGAGCATACGATAAGCAAATCCACTTTTGACTCTTAAAATTTTCTTCTTTACTGTCCAATGCTTCTTGGGGTCTTAATTGATAGAAGTTTTGATTATTGACATTGCATATGGATGCTTGCTAGATATTTTAATTATTTCAATTTGATGTTTGCATCGTAGATGGATAATGATGGGGATTGTATCAATGAACAAAGTGTTGTTAATATGGTTCAAGGTACTGCACTATCTATTTTTGTTATAATAATTACACACATAAGGAGAATGCAAGCTAGATGTAAATCAATTCATAGTGACCCAAGTGAGGAAAAAAGAAGATAAGAGAGGGCTAGAATTGAACACATAGAGCGTATTTATAATGGTTTTAGTGATAGTTGTGTAAATTATATTAGAATACGGAGTGGTACTTTTGTTAAACTAGCAAGTATAATGAGGAACAATAGGATGCTAAAAGACTCAAGGAATATAACAGTAGAAGAACAGCTTATCATGACACTGAATATTTTGGATCATAAATCTAAAAATCGTATTGTGAGATCTCATTTTATAAGATCAGGGGAGATAGTTAGTAGATATTTCAATAAGATATTACAAGTAATTATTTACCTGCGTGGATGCTACATGAGACAAGCCCCCAATAACATTCCCCAAGAGATCATTAACAACCCGCTATACTATCCTTATTTCAAGGTATATCTACACTTTAAGTACAGTTACATGTATAATCAATAAAAATAAATTTTAACTCAATAATATGATACACATATTATAGGATTACATTGGTATGATAGATGAGATTCATATTGATGCAATGCTTCCGATTAATCTCGTTGCACGATTCCGAGGCTGCAAAGGTGTTACATAGAATATGCTTGCAGCTTGCACCCCAAACAAACTGTTCATATATTTTAGCAGATTAGGAGAGGTCTGTAAATAATTATAGGATTCTTCAGGATGCATTATCTAGGCCACAACCACATGGATTAAAAGTCTATGATAGTATTTATATAAAAATTAACTTAAAACATTTTAATTTTAATATTCAAACTTGACTTCCTTAACAATTTTCGTAATAAAATTATAGGCAAATACTATCTGTATGATGTTGAGTACCCCACCACACTAGGTTTCATCTCTCCATGCAGAGGTGTTCGATATCATTTGAAAGAACATTCGGGTAAAACACCTAAGAATAGAACATAATTATTCAATCTAAGACATTCTTCTTTGAGGTCTAAGATTGAATCTGCATTTGGCACATTAAAGAATCGTTTTAAAATTTTGTATGCTAAGCTGCATTACCTATTTTTTACACAAGTAGATATTATATTGGCATGCATGGTACTCCATAATTTTATTACAACTATGGATCCAAGTGAAGAACTACTCAACGAGTCCGAATTTAATGAAGATATTGATGGTGAGGTGACAAATGAGAATGATAATAATTTAGTTAATTTTACTCAAACTCAAACCCAAAGAGAGCAAACTGAATTAAAAAATGAGTGAAAGACTCTTAGGGATGACATTGTTTGGGTGATGTGGGTGGACTACTGTGATAAGCATAATCATGGTGTAACCACTGAGATATATTTATTATACTATTTATGCTCATGCATGTATTCTTTAACTCTATGTTTTGCTTTTTCCAATTACTACGTTTTGATTTCCATTCATGTATTCATGTTTTATTTCTTCTAGTTATTATGTTTTCCCTTTCATTCATGTATTCATGTTTTATTTCTTCCAGTTAATATGTTTTGCCTTTCATTCATGCATTCATGTTTTGCTTACTGTGCAATTTATATATTATCTAACTCTTTTTATTTAATTAGTAATGTCAGATAATATATTATTAAGTGGGAGAGATAATCATAAAGGCAAGGGTGTAGTTCCATCTCAACCTCCACCACCTCAACCCTCTCAATCCATGCATCAAGGCGATAGTGGGTATTTTCCATTTCAGCGATCATACTTTGGACAACCACCTCATGCACTCCCCAACATATCATTCCATGATGGCAATTACTTCCCGATGCACCATCATTTGGGGTCATATACGAACATACTAAGTTCTCCTACTTTGCCTCTACAATTTCATAGTCCTAATATTAGTGGGTTGCAACTTTCTCCCACTAGTGGTTAACTGGTTATGGCTCAACTCCCGAATCAGGTTCCAAACGGGTTCTCATAGAAGGGGAAGAAACATCACCAAATCCAAAGACGAAGAGGAAAAACACCTCAACAAAGAAAATAATAATGAGACTGGCGGTTCTCAAGGGAACAAACATTTATTTTGGGATTCCCGTTATGATGATGAGTTCATTCCATTTCTTGCTGACTTGGTAAGAAAGGGTTACAAACCCGAAAAAGCTTTAAGAGAACCACTTTTCATATGGCTTCCCAACATATTAATGAGAAGTTTAACATAATCTTTAAGTGGGATAACGTCACGCGCCGCATCAAAACTTTACGTACAAGATTTTATGATATAGAAACTTGTCATAATCTTAGTGGTGCTGGAAGGGATGATAGCGCCAAGACTGTCATCATGGATCCTGAATGCTTAGATAGGTGGATTGAGGTAAATAAACCCTAATTGCATTTTCATTGACTAATTATCTCATTTTCTTATTTTCATTTAATTAATTCAAATATACTTTTCAGGACAAGAGCTTTAAGAAGGCTAAGCTTAGACAATACGTCGATAAACTCTTGAGGCATTATGATGATCTTATCATTATCATTGGGGATGATCAAGCTAGAGGGGAATTTGCTAGTGATGCTTTGAAAAAGTTTAGTTGTAGTGAGTCCATAAATCTTAGAGATGATGCTGACTTACCTTTGCCTACCGCACAATCCCCTCAAGTACATGTCTTAGATGACGAGGGTACTCCTTCACCTAAGGAAGCACCCGTCACATCAAGTTCTAAGGCAAAGTCATGTGTTGCTAAGGAAAAGGCCCATAGGACCAACCTAGATAATGAGCGCATCCTAAAAATGATGAATAAGATAGATGTATTTAGCGCAAGCATAAAGTGTGTAAATATGTATTAGACCGAAAAGTTATCCACGGTCCTATATGTTCATTTATAGGACTTTAGTGTTGAAAAGCTAGATACATACTACCGTCACCTCTTTTTGGATGAACATGAATCAAGACTATTTATGGGCATATCTCCAGTTGGTCAAAAAGAGATGATTGATACATTTCTTAATAAATAGGGTTGAAGACCAATAGAATATGGGTATATGTGGTATTTTGTTATTCTCACTTCTAACGTACTTGTAAAATCCACTTACTTTTGGTGAAAGACTAATCTTGCTTAACTTAGGGAACTACTCTTAGGAATGTTATTTTTGTGTTTGTGGAACATTATGATGATGGAACATTTTATTATAATATGTAGTAAGTATTTATTTGCTTCCATATTATAATATTTACCTTTCATGATGTGAATAGTATAGAGTACTAACTTTTACATTGAACTTGTGACTGCAGGAACTTTATAAGTCATCATACGAACATGACAATTGATAAAATTTTCTGAGATGCAAGCAACCTATAATTGTAGGCGTCTAAAAATACCTATAGATATGAATATCCCTATCTAAGTCAGAGGAGATCATCCAAAGCCAAAAGAAGCAAAGGAACATGTGAAACAACATAGAAGAACAATATGAACACCCGCGACAAAGAACACTGGTGCGCATAGGCACGGCAGTGGAAGGTGTTGTGCACATAAATAGAGTGGCGTACCTATGGGAAGCTGTAGATCTCTTTGATAGATTTCCAACGTATCTTGGATCACCTTATTCTGATATCGGACGAGGGAGTTAAAGCCAAAATACCCGAGACAACGCAAATTACCTCGGAGGTGCGCGACAGTGATAACTGACGCGGCAATAGCGTGGTAGTACATAGTGACATGCAAGTAAGAGAGTGATGCGCCTATGGGAAGTTATAGATCTCTTCGATATATTTCCAACAGATCTTGGATCACCTTATTCCGACATCGGACGAGGAAGTTAGAGCCAAAATACCCGAGACAGCGCGAACGGTCTCGGAGGTGCGCGTCAGCGGCGACTGCCATGGTAATGTATCGCACATTTAAGCTATGATATGATCCAAATCTGAAGAATCATAAAAGACAAAAGTTATAGATCTCTTCGTCAGCTTTCCAACGCATCTTGGATCACCTTATTCCGATATCAGATGAAGAAGTTAAAGCCAAAATACCCGAGAGGTGCACGGCAGTGATAACTGCCGCGGCAATGCGCGTCACCGCCCACTGCCGCGCCCACTGAGAAGCTAAAAATATTATTTTTGATAGTTTTCTCGAGTTTTGTATGGCCCACATGGCTTATTAAGTGCTGGGGGTCACTTATGAACGTGGGAGAAGTAGTTACGAGCGAAAATCATATCCACTACCCACGAAAATCGTGGCATTTAAGGAGTTAAAAGTCGTGGGATGACGGTTACAAAAACAGAGTGGTAACCGCTCCTTTAGCCGCATCACCCCCGGCTGTCGCGCCAAAGATTTTTCTTCAGCCGCGTTACCTATGGCTGTCGCGCCAAAGGCACTTCTTCAACCGCGTCACCTCTAACTGACGCGCCCAAAGGGAATATGGCTGGTTGGTTATTTTACCCCCATTTCTGCAGTTATGCACCTTTATCACTATAAATACCTCCATATACACGAAAAAAAGGGGGAGAGCAGATCCAAGGCAATTAGAGCATAACAGCTTGAGCTTTTGGCGATCTTGAGCAAGAGAGAGAGTCTTCATCTTTCAAAAACACTTTTAAGAAGCTTTTGGTGATTCCTAAAGATCTAAGCTCTGACTTGATCTTTAGAAGAGTGAACATCTTACATCGATAAGATATTCGCTTAAAGATTCTTACTTCGATAAATGAAGAAGAATATCCAAAAGCCTTCACGATTCAATCAGAATCTGTGAATTGGTGGTCCACGAGTCAAAGCATTCCCGGCACATGCAAAGTCCCACAAAACAAGAATCGATAAACGATTTTTGTGTTATTTTCTAAGGAATTGTAATCTTACTTATTTTGTTGTAAAATTCATTGTAAAACTATTGAAGTTTAATGGATTCTGCAATAAAAGCAATTTCTGATGAAAACAACAATGTGCACACATTATATTGGATGACTATTGTTGTGGGTTATTAAGGTATTCGGTTGTCATGCCACGAGTTTACTTTGGTGACTTTTTTAATTTTAGGCTATGACGATTGTCAAAATTTTTGAGATTAACAACCAGTAATATCTATTGATATTGCACTAGATGGTTAACAATGATGATATTAATCAAGTTCTGAGCCCTAAGCCATAATTTGCATATACTCGTGCTTGAATTATACATTTCCTTTATATGTTTAAATAAAGCTTTTAATGGAAAAACATGGATAACATTCTAATTAACATGGATAATTTGCATATACTTTCCTTTATTTCCTTTCATTGTTTCCTTTTATGTGGCTCCTTGAATTATGGTGGCGTATTGATGTATCATGTGCGCAACAATGTGCACACGTCAGTTTAGTATTTGTTGTGTGCATGAGGGAAATGCTCGGTTCATTGCAAAAAGCACTTTACTTCAGTTACCATAGTGGGTATTTACTACTATGTGTGTTACTTGTTATTTTTTTACTTGTGGAGGCCTGGTTGTGAATAATTTGCTACTATGTGGGTATTTGCTACCATTGTCAGTAGCTTGCAGCTGATTACTTGTTGTCTGTTGTGTTTTCTTCAGTTGGTTATCATAAAATTTGTTTTCCTTCAACCAACTTTGATGTGCATAACTAATTCACTTAACTGATCCAGTTTTCCTTTAGCTAATTTTGATTTGTTACATGTTCATTTGTTGTTCGGCAGCATTTGTTGGTGCTAATTATTAGAAGTTTATTTGCAGTATGTTTTGTTGGGCTCAAGTGCTTTTGATAGGTTTTGATCACTGTTTTGGGGTTTTTTTTTAAAGATGCACTTGTGAAATCCCTGTGAACTTTGATCTCTTACATGGCCATTAAAGTGAACATTATCCACATCCAAGGTAAAGTGATAAATAAAGTTCTGGTTGCCTTTGACATTTGTGACCTTTTAACTTTTATGTCTGACGAATGAAGTAGATCCTAATTCTTCAGCAATATTTACATTTGTGACTTTTTAACTTTTAGGCTATGATACTTGTCAAATTTTTTGAGATTAGCAACCTGTAATATCAATTGATATTACACTGGATGGCTAACAATGTTGATATTAACCAAGTTTTGAGCCCTCAGCCATAATTTGCATATACATGTGGCTGATTTTTTTTGTGCAATGTCAAGACATATTTTCAAATGATTTTTTGCACATGAAGTTCATCAACATGCATAAATTATCAAAGTAGTACATGATAATAACAAAGTAGTACATAACCAGCCTTTCAATTTAGTGATTTTAAATAGATTTCTAGACCACGATGCTCTCCAATACATTCCTTACTCATATTGGCAAAAGCTTCATTGCAACCTACTTCATGGGCATGTGTTAGGAGTTCATTTTTTTCAAAAAGTGTTGGGTTCATCTTTGCAGTAAGGGCACTTCCAATTTTCGTTTTGATCTATAACTTTTACAACATTAGCACTAAGCATAATTTCTGCTAATTCCATGATATTTTACATTTCATCTTGCTCTCGATCTACATCTGTATAGGCAATCCATTCTTCAAATGTTGGTTTATGTTCAATAATCCTTCCACACTGATAAAAAGTAGAGTAAATTGACATTAAAATAAATAGCTCCATTGTTTATCATAAAAATTTATAATATTCTTACCTTTGATGATGGTGCATATGAAGATTCACCAATATCTTTACTTTTATTACTCATACTTTTTCATGGTTTGTATTTGCTATGCGAAGATTACATTTTATAGATGTATATGGACTGGTACGTTTCCTGGTATTGCTCATGGTTTTGAATCGCTCATGGTATTGCCCATGGTTTTGAAGCGCTCATAGTTTTGAAACCTAACTGATTTTGTTTCTAATAGTTGACTCAACTACTCAGTCTTCATTAGGTACATGTTTGATATTTCTAGGTTTGATGTGATTTGTCATGTCATAAACATATTTATGACTAATCAGGTTGTTTATATGTTTTTTATAGGTTTCATAAGAATTTTTTGCTAATTCATGTACGTATTTCATAAAATTATGAATAATCAGGTTATTACAAGTCCCGTTTATTTTTTCTTGGAAAACAGATTTCGTGTGCTTTTTTCATGTCAAACAGGTATACTCATGTCAAATCAAGTATGCAGTTCATAGTAATTGAATCATATTATTCTAGGTTTCATATGATTTTTTATGACAAACAAATATTTATTATGAATTCGGTTATTTACTATTTGTCCATGTTACATGTTCGGTGGAAAATTTATAGTAAGAGAAATGAAAGAAAATTTTGATTTGTATTCCTTTGACTTCAATTACAATTGGATTTTCTGATTACAAAAGAGATGAGAATTAATCTGGATTCTCCCCTTTGTTTAATTCTGGGTTCTTCACGGTGGCGATGGAGTACCTCCCTCGAATGCTCGCGTCGAGTTTGCTCTCCGTTGACGATCCGATGTTTTGATTCACTGGAACGATGTCTTCTCCTCACGATTTGACGTTGTAGAGAACTTGCGTGGCAAGTTTTAAAACTCTGAACGAGTTTAGAAGAACTCTGTAAAAGAGTTGATTTGAACCAAAAATTGGTTAATAAGCCAAGGCCAGAAGAAAGCTCCGGTGGTCGATCTCCAGATCTGAGAATGCTCCAAAGATCCTCTCTTTGCTGCCAAGCTCTAGGGTTAATCCGAGCCAAGAAGTTCCAACCTTTAACTCAGTTGAGTTTCTTCTTATTTATAGGGGATTAAGAGGGTGTAACCACCCCTTAAATCACTCCTAAGTAGGGTGCAACCGTCCCCAAATCGTGGGAAACAGTTTTGAAACTGTTCAAGAGTTTAAGGGGTGCAATCCCCCCTAAAATCTCTCCATAATGGGGTGTAACCGACCCTATTAAGTGAAGATACAGTTTTAAAACCGTATAGGTTCTGTTTGAACCAGTTAAACACAAAAAACGCAGGTCTGACCCCCGCGTTTTGATGTTACAACACAGGTCCGACTCCAGCTTTTTGTTGCTGATACACAGGGAGGACCTCCGCGTTTTGGTGTTGACACACGGGGAGGACCTCCGTGTTTTGTTCTGGGAGTTTGGAACGCGGCCACGAGCTGTGTGTTTTGAATCTGGGACGCATAGGTAAGCTCCGCGTCTGAATTTGAAGAGACCGTCGATTTGTAGTCTCTTTTGCTAGAACGTTGCAAAGATCACCTCGATTTGTAGTCTCTTTTGCTAGAACGTTGCAAAGATCACCATCTTGTAATCTTCATCTTGGCTCCTTGAAAATATGAGAGTCGTTAAATTATAACTCCCGATGTTGATTGTGAAGGCTGTTGATTAGAGCTTTCATCGGTTGTCGTGAAGGTCGTCAGATTGTAACCTTCATCGATCTACGTAAAAATCTTTAAATTGTAACCTTCTGAAAGTTGTCAGATTATAACCTCCATCATCGGCGTTTGATGGGGGAACAACTATCTATTGTGATTTTTAGATAGCCTACAGAACCTCCTCCAAAGTTTTTGAAAGTTCGCGGTTGACTGGGATGAATTTTCGGAATACTTTGGATCTTAACTCTGATCTTGGAGCTGTTGATTTCTTTTCGTAAAGGAGTCGTTCTCTGCACTCACTTTGAATGCATCTTGGTTGATGAGATTTGCCATGCAGGACCTGTGTGAAGGTATGCATCACAATCCTACTTCTGGAATGTGGAGGATGAACCCTGCATTTTAAACTTGAGATGCGGGTCTCACCCTTACATGTTGAATTTGGAACACAGGTATGACCTCGGCGTTTGGTTGTTGCATCGCGGGTCTGACCTCAGCATTTTGACTTAAGACATGGAAGTGGCTTTCACGCATTTTTGACTAAGTCTTTGAGACTTGTCTTTAGCTTATCTGTTTCAAGTCTCGGCTCACATCCATTAAGCTAATGGACCTACGAACATGCATAGGATTTTTGGCAAACCCTCAGCCATCAACGGATTTGATAAGCCTTTACCGACTACTGTTTGAGTCGGGCTAGCATGTGAATTATTTGAATCCGTTTCACATGTAACGTTGTGCTAAGAGAATGAACCCTCTTAGACTTGATACTATAATTTTGAATACATAGACTTTGTCATTTTCACGAAAAAAGACTAACCGGCAACGCGTGTTAGGCGTAGGCTTATCTCTAATTAGGAATCGAGATAAAGTCCCCCATGCGTGTGATGCATGGATTTTGATGTCTTTTTCATGGCAAAAGACTAACCGGTAACGCTTGTTAGGCGTAGACTTATCTCTAATTAGGGATCAAGATAAAGTCCCCCATGCGTGCAAGGCATGGATTTTGGCTTTATTAATAACAACCTACCATGATGTTGAATACGTGGGCTTTGCTATTATTGCGGGAATAGGCTACCCAGCAGCATGTGCTAGATGCAGACTTATCTCTAATTAGGGATCGAGATAAAGTCCTGCATGCATAAAAGGCATAGATTTTAGTGCTATTGATAATCATATTTTATTACAATTTTATACCCTCATTATCTATTTTATATGAATAAATATACCACTAATAATTATTTTTATCTTTTAATTGCAGGTTAATGAAGAATAAATCTCAAACTCTCATCTCTCAACAAAAACCCATTGATTAAATGAAGAAATGAAGCAAAGAAGCACATTGGAAAATCAATTTCCAAATTATCCAAAAGCCCAGAATGAAGTTGTGTAGCCTGTAGAAGCCGGAGAAAATCAAAAATCCAATATGAAAAGAAATCATATTCAAAATGGTTGGCCATAAAGAAACGACGATATCTCCTAATCCGGAAGGCGGAATTTAACATATAATATATGAAAATCGCCTATCTCGACGAGACGAAGCTATCCGTGAAATCAGAATTTGGAAATAGTAGGCATCGTTGTTGGCATCGATGTGGGCATCGATGCTGGCATCGATACCTGCATCGATGCCTGCATCGATACCATATTACTGTAGCGCGCGTCAATGGCTGATTTTGCTTGTCTTGGGGCTCAAGTTTGATCCAATGGCTCTCATTCACTGATATTTACTATAAATAGGGGTAGAGAGTGAGGGGTTAGAGGTGTGAAAATTTTTGTAACTCCTTTTGGAGAGGAGGGCTACTCTTAATTGAGAAGGCCTTCCAAAATTATAACTTTTGTTGCAATTAATAATAATAATTTTTTCACCACTTTAAATTTTTCTCTTTCCTCTTTGTTGAATGATAAGGATGGAGATGAAGAGCAATTTGAAGGTTTGCATTTCTTTTCTCTTTTATTTCTTTTTAGTAATTTCTTTATTATTGCTTATTAGTTAGATTTAAATTCATGCTTGTAGTATAGATTTACTTTCTTGTCTTTTTTATTTTCTTTTTGCACTTTAATTTGTAGAGTAGATTTATTTTTCTTGCATTTAATTTCTGCAATTTATTTTGTAGTTTAGATTTTTATTTTCTTTGTAATTAGATTTATTTCTTGTTCATAGTTTAGATTTTTCTTTTCTTTTTAATTTTGTAATTAGTCTTCTTTTTCTTGTTTTTATTTCTTAAGATGTGAATTTAATTCTTGTAGGAATCTTAGAATTGTATGAAACTAGTCTAATTTCTTTTATATTGTATGAATTATTCTCTTGTACTTAAAATGTTCATGTTTAGGATAATCAACTAGAGAACTAATCGGTAGAAGAAGAATTTGATAATCTATGCTTATCTTAAATGGTTTGATAGGTTATGCTTATGAATTCTAGGATTATTATCATGTTGTTGTTCTTATCATGAATAGTAATTTTAACTTAGATGATAATTTGATAGGTTACACTTTCCTTAAATGGTTTGATAATCTATGCTTAATAAATCTAAGTTGAAATATGATAAAAAGAGAATAGTTTATATTTTGTAATTGAAATTGGTTAGTGGATTATATTCTAGATTTCTTACCTCTTTTGAATCCTCCATCTTGACTTTCTTAAATTTTCTTTTCATTCTTAGTTTTATTTCTTGATTTTATTAATTCATATTTCTTGCCTTATGATTTCATTTATTCTTTAATTCTTCCTTCTCTCCTCTAAAATTCAATTTATTATCTTTTGCATATATTCAAAACAATCACTCATCACATTCACACTTATTCTTTATTCCTAATTGTCACGCACAAAATATAAGAACCAAGTTTAATAATCTCTTAAAATCACCTTCTTCGTGGGATCGATATCTTTTTATACTATAACTTGATAAATTGTGCACTTGCAATTTTGGTACATAATTATGCCGCATCAAGTTTTTGGCGCCGTTGCCGGGGAAGGTGCTAAAATAGGATTTTATTAACTTGATTCTTTAACTTGTGTATTTTTCTTGTGAAGGAACCGCTTGGAGCTTGAAAATCTTGGATTGAAGATCAAGAATTTGGAGCATTGCTTTCGGGTAAGTCTTCTTTCTAGTTTTCAATTCCACCCTCTTTAGCTAGCTTCACAATTAGAGACAATTAGGATTTAAAAAAAAAGATTTCATTTTTGTTGACCATAATAAAATCCATCTTTCACTTAGATATTAACTAACAAGATAATAAACTCAAACAATTTTCCCCTTCTCACTTTTGATTAGGCTAAACCCTAGAATTAGAGTTGATTGAAAAGTGATTAATTTTGATTTGTTTTAGTTAGGATTTTCCTTTTTCTTCAAAAAAAAAACTTTTATTTTTCCAAAACAAAAAAAAGTTATATAAAAAGTAATTGTTTTTGGTGCATGCAAAACGTGGATTAGGGACAATACACATCAACAAATTCATTTTGAACAAATGGCCAATCCACAAGTTTTTCAAAATTTATGTTATCCCAATAGGATTGAAATTTCCAATGAAGTCCGGGAGTTTGTAGAGAGTCCATATCAGTATTCGGTAAATGATCCATTTTTTCTAACCTACAACCCAGGTTGGGCAAGTTACACAAACATTGCATGGAATCAGGGAAACCACTCCGAAACTCAAAACTTCACTCCCTCTTTGACCCAACATTTTCCTAGGAAAAACACAGTTCCTTTTAATTCTCATCCACAATTTCAACAACCCAATCTGTCACATCAAAATCAGTCTCCTCATCATCAAGTTGTAACTCACACTCCTCTTGATACAGATCATGATGAACGTCTTAATTTTTTAGAAAAAGGTTTTGAAATCATTATTAAGGCCTCCACACTAGCCACGGATATGTTAACTCAAACATCCTACACGATGAACTCCTTTATGCAATCAACCGAACTCATACTTAACTCTAACACTCAAGCCCTAGCTAGATTAGAAACCCATATTGATCAACTAGCTAGTGCCATAAGTGAAGTAGAGGAAGGAGAAATTCTGAGTCAACCCGTGGTCAAAGTTGCTATTTCCATTGTTATCGAATCTATTACAACTTTAGTCGTTACAATAAACTCGAATGAAATAAAAAGTTGATCTTTTTATAAGATCTCCTTACACAATGAAAATAAAAAAAAATTTATAACTTTATCAAACAAACACAGAGATCGTTCATCGGTCTTCTGCTTGCGTGGGATCTTTGCCTGTGTCGGGGTTTATCCGTGGACCACCGTTGATCAGATCTGATTGCTGAAAAATTAGGCAGAGCTTCGTCGATCCGCGAGGAGATCTAGAAACTTGAAGCGCCTATCTCGGATAAAGCGAGATATTTGCTCTTCTTAGTATTAACACAACGTGATAATACTAAGGATCGGGTACGGGTGATGTAGATCTGACGAAGAACTCTCTCTTGCGTTGAAGAACTGGATCCGATCTCTCCTCCTCCTCTCTAAAATCTGTGTACTTTTAAGTCTTCAATCTGGCAGGGCTTCGCCGAGGCACACGAATTCCAGATCTGAAAAAATGAGGCCTAAGGCTTGTATTTATAGGCATGAGGGATAACGGAGCGGTTAAAACGGGCTAAAGGCCCAAATCTGCCTTGGAGGGTGTCTCTCAAAATCCGGGACACCCCTGGGGTGTCTCACAAAATCCGAGACACCCCTGGGGTGTCTCGGAATTTCCGAGACACCCTTGGGGTGTCTCGGAAAACCCGAGACACCCCTGGGGTGTCTCGGAATTTCCGAGACACCCTTGGGGTGTCTCGAAAAACCCAAGACACCCCTGGGGTGTCTCGGAAAATCCGAGACACCCCTGGGGTGTCTCACATTGGCCGAGACATTCCGTTGAGGTGCATTCGTCCGCTTCCGCTGTAAATTCTTCGTCCGAACTCGGATTTTAGTGATTCAAAGTGCGTTGGAAGTCTGACGAGTGATTCGAAGTGCGTTGGAAGTCTGACGAAGTGTTCTATCAGCTCCAATGGTTGGATTATCTGTAGAATGAACGAGACACGAAGGGCGTTGTTCTTTTTGTAACATCGCGGGGCTCTCGATTAGCCCGTGCCTTCGTTATCCCGAAATTCCGTCAGCTCACGTAGTTCGTCGGTTCACTTCAATCGTTCACCGACGTCAGTCGAACTCCTGTGAACCAGATAGTGACATTCATTGTCGTTCCTTAACACTGAGCTGTTCGTGGAGACCTATAGGCAATTTTCGATGCCTACAGATAACAAGATCAAGCTACCACCTATCGCAGATCAGGAGGAAGCTGACAATACTACGGATCCGAAGTACTGTGCGTACCACGGGAAGATCCTTCATCCTACCAAGGTTTGCTTCGCTCTCAAGAATAGCATCCAAACCTTGGTT
>NW_017972411.1:9123-10357 GCF_001876935.1 Asparagus officinalis | reverse complement strand
AGAGGGGACTTTGGTTGTGGTCCTAACTATAGGAAGGTTTGACCAGGTAGACAGTGAGAGTAGGAGTACAAATCACATCGAGAGTGTTGACTCATACAAATCACAGTGGGGTTTAGTGTTTATCACTTTGTTTGTAATGATCAGGTTATCCCTAAGAGAATTACATATAGTATTTTTCCGGGAATTTCCCGTTACATGAATCATCCACCCCCAAGGAACTTCCCGTCAATGGTAGGAAATAGTTTAGACTCATATACCTATTGGAGTATCAGGGAACAGTTTAACCTCATATACCGATTGGAGGATTGAGAAGCAGTTTATACTCGTATACTTGTCGGAGTGTTACGTTCTTATTTGGCTTATCCTAGTGTTATGACGCCGGCTTCAACCAAGGTTTGGATACTATTCTTTAAAGTAAAGCAAGCCTTGGTGGGATGAAGAATCCTCCTGTGGTATGCGCAGTACTGTGGTACGCGCAGTACTTCGGATCCGTAGTATTGTCAGCTTCCTCCTGATTTGTGATGGGCGGCAGCTTGATCTTGTTGTTTTCAAGAATGGTCTCGAAGATGGCTGGAACGTCTTCGTCCTTGAATGAGTACTCTTTTTGGAACCTCGGATCCAAACTATTCTGCTGTCTTCGGAGCTGGTGTTGTGACGTTTGATTAACGTCAACAACTGTTGTAGGTGCCTTCCCTTCATCATGGGACACGAGACTCGACTTCAGAGGGTTGACCATCGGTTGGTTTCTTTTGACCTTCCTACTTCTGAGGAAGCGTTCGGCCTGTTCTCCGCGCACCTTCAACTCTTTCCAGGTATTGAGCGGCTCTACTCCCATAACGTCCAAGATATTAGTGGACAAGTTATTATGATAGGTTTGCAAGACGAACTCTTCCGTGACGGGATCCTTGCAGTTCATTGCCTGATTGCGGAAGCGTTTGATGAAGGTATCCACCGACTCTCCGTCTTTTTGTTTCTCATCGAAGAGTGTCCTGATCGACACTTCGGCGTCATCATCGAAGAAATGAGCGAGGAACATGCTTTCCAGGTCCTCCCAGCTGTTGATGCTCCCGGGCTTGAGGCGGCGGTACCAATCGAAGGCGGGCCCACGAAGGGTGCCAACAAATGACCGGACCATCAGAGGCTCATTACCAGAGATCACTCCCAAATGGGACTTGAAATAGATCAGGTGCTGAGTGGGGGAACCATTCCCGTCGAACGGCGTGAAGTTGATCAG
>NW_017972411.1:0-8888 GCF_001876935.1 Asparagus officinalis | reverse complement strand
TTACATAAGGCGAAGATTTGGATAGTTGAGAGCGGCGAGTCCTTTCAGCAAGTGCTAATTCAAATAACTCTAAAGAAGAGGGATCTAACACACCTGTTTCCGGTGCTTCTTCTCCACCATCGCCACCAAGCTCTGCACCACCCTTAACATGAGGTTCCATAGTTGGCTCCTTTTGCTGTGGATGGTTAGGAAGACCCACAGGATCCTTCTTTCTCTTCTCAAGCTCAGACTCATATACCATCCGAGTAGCAACTCGAGAAGCTTCTTCGTCGGTGGACTCGGTAATCGTTTGAACTGGCACATGTTCATTGGCTGCCAAAAGCCACCGTCATTGTAGAAAAGTCAGCTCTAACTTGCGCTCAACGCCAGGGAGATTAAATTTGGCACCGGTGCAACCAGTAATGTTCCAAAGCCACGCTTGAGCCCCATCCACTAAACCTCCACGGGTCTGGAGCTGTCGGTTTGGGTTTCCAACATAAATCTGATCGTAACCAAATTGATTAGCGAACCGACACGGCAAGTAGGGCTCTATGTAACAATGATTTCGAACTCGGAAAACCACATAGCCCGGCCGAATGTTAACCAACCAATCGAACCAGCCGGAATCAAGAAAAGTCCTGCCCGTACCTGGCTTTTCTACATCTACCAACGAATCGCCATACTGACCCGAAAATCGTGGAAAGCAAGTAGGAAAGACCCAGCATTTATGATTCTGAAGCTGCTTCCTAACATCAGCAAAACCTCGTCCTTTCCACTTACATTTCTCTATTACTTGAAGAAAGGGAAGGGAAGGATCCACCGAGGACGGCGCCCCCATCATATCGGATCGATGGAGCACTAACCAAGCCATTAAATAGGTATAAGGTAGCTCCACTTTTGAGTGAGGAATCTGAGTAGGTGGTGTGTTCTCTTGACTAAATTCGTTTACCACCTGGCGTAGCCCTCTGCAAATACCCGCGGTCATTGCCGGAAGAAGACACAAGCTTTTCCGATGAGCAAGCAGAACCGCTGGAAACAACACTTCGGGGGAAAGTACGTCACAAGACTGGTATGGTACTACACATTTTTTTAACCACAGAGCAAGAAACCCAGCAAGTAATGTCATGGGCTGGATCGGTTTGACTCCATGCCATAAGAAAGTTCGAAACTTTGTTCCGGCAGCAAAACCATCCTCAACGCCAGCTGTAGTGTAAGATTGAGCGTTTGACTTCTCAATTAGCTCATTCACTTCGAAAGTAGTCAATGGCGATAACACACAAATCGGTTCATTCTGAATGCTGTCCGTATTCTTGAAAAGATAGTCCGAGAACTTCTTCAAACTGATTTGCGGTCGCGATTTCTTGGATAAAGGATCGATACCTGCAAGAGCAATGTGATAATGACAAACAAGGTCCCAGAAGGTATTATAACGGTTGGGAGTCCGCGACCTCAGTTGCTGCAGTTCCTTAGTAGAGGGGAAGTATTCCTGATAAATCATGTTCCCCATCGGAAGACCGGAGATTTTATGCATCTCGTGCAACGCTAATCCTAATTCACCATGTTTAGTTAGAAACGTATTGGCGTCAGGATTATAGAATTCTAGCAGCGCCAAAAAGTGAGAAACACTCATAGCCAGTCCATAAGTAGTGGCACGAACGGCTGCATATAAGCCACTAGCCTTCAGGTCTTCACCGAATCGATCCAAGATGTAGTGGCTCAAACGGGTCCACCATAGTTTATCCGATGAGTGTATCCAGCCATAACATCGATGACCGGCTACCGGCATCTCTCGGCCCAAAACCGCAAGCCGATTCCTCACAGTGTTCGCAACAGTGAAGACCTCATCCTTGGGTGGGTCACTCAGTCCAGTAATCCCTGGATGCAAACCTGTAATCCGATTCCGATTACTCGAATTGACCGTACCGCGGGTAATATAACCACAGTGAATGCGCTCGTGCTCTTCTGTTAGCCTCCACGACATCTCCCGATGAAGAGCTTGGCATCGAAGCTCGGCAAGGGAACGGTGGCGAGGAATCGGAGGAAGATATAGATAGCCGCCGTCATCATGATGCAGCCATTGCTCAGATCCGAGAAAAACAGAGGCGGGGTCTTCAATAGAATCCCCAAACAAATAGTCTGGCTTTCTTAGCGGATGCGCAGAACTCGGATCCTTTACTAACGGTGCATCTGTGATAAGTTGCCTTAAACTCTGGCGTTCTCCTTTCCTTACTAACCGAGGAAGCTCTTCCGGTACGCCCGGAGCAAATGGAGGAATTACTGGAACAGGGATGGGCTCATCGGTAAAGGCATAAGCCTCACTACATCGACCCTCCACTGAATGAGCATTGAATTCCCTCGAGAGAAAATCAACTAAGAAAACAATGCACATTTATCAGATATAATCATTAACGCCTATGTTAAAAATGGTACAGGCGTCGAACTCAACTCACAAATTGTGAGATAGAGTCACGACCTTGTAAATGGTGAGACGATCTCAATTATATTACGCACGCAAATAACAAAGCATATTAACGTGCGAATGACACGGTGATATACCTAAGTCTATGTGATGTAACACAACATGAGATCGCCCCATGTCATACTAAGACGTGTCCTGACTAAGTAAAACACGACTTGCAAAGCGAGGATATCATACCAGGTACATATTCATGGTAGTTTATCTAGGTGAGACGATTAAAAGCCACACTATACACACGAAGCACGGGATATACTGTCGCATGAATAACACGACAATATATCCGCCCCTCGGAGTATAGTACAGCGAGAAATCGCCCCAAGATAGTTCAGCCATGTCTTGACCAAGCAAAACATGACTAGTAAAGCGTCCACCCCCACGAAGGAGAGTGGCGGCTCTTCCCAATTGCCTCACCAAGGAGAACAAAGCGGGGATGCAAAATGCAGCATGATATCTCAGAGGTATGAATGAAAGAGGCGGTGATAAAAATACTTGTGCAGATAAATGGCGCCGGCTCAGGCGACTGAGTCGACGAACGGCCTCGAGCAACACGGGATCTCTTAGGCGACATATCTGCAGAGAATTAACAGGTCAATTACGAAAAAATTGAGAAATATCAGATCAGTGCAAAGAAAATATTGTGCTCAAATCAGACTTAAGTAGCAAGCGTGGGGCAGGTTCAGTCTCAACCCACAATGGGTCGTGCAACAATTTAAGCCTGAATTTCAGGAGTTCAGCCGAAGTCATCTACGTGGCCAACAATAAAACACGACGTGCCTACAAATTAGGCTATCATATACGCTAGAAGCCCGATATGGCAGTTATCGCGCACAAATGAAAGTTTAAACCAAGTTATTGAAGTCAAAGGGTGAACGCAAACTAAATATCTCTGTGGCTGAACCCAGTTTATGCACAAAACCAAAATCGAGTTAAGGTCTGACCATCAAAATCCCAAACATCACAGACCCAAAATCCGATGATCAGTTCAGAGAACATCTCAACCATTCAAAAGTTTCGGCCATCATTCAGAGAATAAATCAAGCGAAAGGGTTCCAACCATCATTCAAGAACCCGAAACCAAGCTTTCTGTTTTCCCCAAATAAAAAAAATAAAAAAAAAACTAGGGTTTCGGCTATACTCTTAAAATTGAAGTTCAGTTGTTATATGGATTCAAATGGAAGTCTTGAGGGAACGAAGCATACCTGAAACCCGATCAAGAACAGAGAAGGTGAAACCCACGTCGCAAATCTTCCTCAAGATTCAAACGAGAAACCCTAAAATCCCAAATTAAGGCTTCAAGAAACAAGCTGACAATCCGAACTGAACAAAGAAGGCACGGAGTCGAGGGATTTGAAAAAAGGAATAAAGGAGGGAAGAGAGAAATTTTCGAACAGAGGAAAGAGTCGAAATGAATGAAGAAGAAGAACAGTCGTTCTTTTAAAGAACCGCCCGAAGCTGACTCGCAAAAGCCGAGTCACCACCACCTGACTCGCAAAAGCCGAGTCACCACGAGCTGCCTCGCCAAGTTCTGAGTCACCATTTACTGACTCGCAAGGCCCAAAGCTGCCTCGCCAGTTCCGAGTCACCATTTACTGACTCGCAAGACCTGAAACTGACTCGCACAAAAGAAATCATTACCAACTGGCTCGCATGTATAGCAAGCTGTTTGGGTCAAATTTTGGGTATTTTGGTCATTGGTATACGATATCCATATTTAAACTCCAGTGGGTATACGAGTTTAAACTGTTTCCCACCCTCGACGGGAAGTTCCTGGAGAATATCGTATACAATATTCTTAAGGATAACCCGGCGACCTCCGATAAGTATATGAGGCTAAACTAACTTTCAGAACTCCCAAGAGTATACGAGTATAAACTGGTCCTCTCTGCTTCAAATGCATGACTTTTGGTCAACGTCTGTCAAGGTGTCACCAGATGGGAATATACGAGTATAAACTGGTCCTCTCTGCTTCAAATGCATGACTTTTGGTCAACGTCTGTCAAGGCGTCACCAGATGGGAATTCCCCAACAAAGAGGGTCAACTCAACGTTAAATCAGCGATGCCGTTTAGTTTCAAGGTTTCAACAGCGGTCAGACGATAAACGCAGAGCCGTAAAAACTTCATCTATTCGACAGAACTCTGAATAGATTGAGGGCTGAAGGAGTCAAGAAATAAAACCCATGACAGGTCCTTCTGCAAATATAGCCTATCATATCCAAAGTATTTCAGGCTCCTCTATAAAAAAAACGAGACTGAAACACTTTGGAGGGGGTATCTGTAGGCGTTAAAAATTACCTATAGGTCCTCAAAACATAGTGCAAGACAAGAAAAAGACGATAAATGTTATTATCCAAGTCAAAGGAATTCATCCAAAATCAGCAAGGCGACGAAGTGTACGCAAAACAAAGAAGCGCACAGTTCCGAGTCACCAAATGCTGACTCGCACAGTCCCGAGTCACCAGGACTCTTGTTGGATACAAAACCTCCCCAAACACGGATTTCGATGATTTTTAAGGATTCTTTCGTCCCAAAACCTCTCCAACTGCTCTGAGGTTATCCATAAACACGTTTAGACAGTTATAAACCGCAGATAACGTTTAAACATCAATTCCTACTAGGAGACACATCTCAAAAAGCCTATAAATAGAAGCCTAAGGTCTTCTTTCAAGGGGATCGGAGATCTGAGATTAAGAAGGCGAGGTGCTATCAAATTGACTAGTCAACCACGAATTTCAGAAGAGAATCATCAGAGCTTGGCGAACACTTTCATAAAGAAAGCCCCTTCGAAAGGTTTGTGATTCTCTTCCCTTCTTTCCTCCGGATTAAACTTGGTTTTAATCTCGAGAAGAGCCACAATCTCGCTTGGTCGTGATTGTCGCTTCCGCAATTGTTTCATTCGTGAAACAAGAGCGTAATTATATTGTCGATCGGCTTTGGTCTGCGGTGGTCCACGGACTAACGCGTCCCCGGCACAGGCAAAGATCCCACGCAAAGCAGCGGGAGATAAACTACTGCTGCGTTTTGTTTGATAAAGTTGTAATCTTTATTTTTCGTTGTAAGAAGATCTTATAAAAAGATCAACTCTCTTTTCAGTTTGAACTTGTAATCGATAAACGGTGTAACAGGTTTGAAAACAATGGAAAATACAACTTTTCTTCTTCTTATAATTAAGTGGAAGCCAAGTGCCTATTTACCCAAAAACTAAAATGTGATATTGTAAAACGACATTCTTTACAAATTGGTTAAAATTCTAACTTAAATAGACTAAATCTCAAACTGGAGTATGAACACAAATTTGTCTAGAGGACTTGAGAAAGCTCTCTCATATTCTTAGGGGTTCAACGGTCCCTCTAAATCTAAACGTGCATCCGCGTATGGACACACACTGACATGTAAATATAGGTTTTTTAATATCAGGTACATTAATTGACCGAGTATAAACACAAATTTGTCCCCTTGCTCGGTCCTAACTATATGGTGCTTAATCAATATAGTAATTATTATGATATGATGATGACAATAATAGTCATGTCTCTGAACGATTTGCACCAGAATGTCAAAAGGTCGGTGAGGAGAACTTTCACGGAATCTCACTCAAAAAGACCATATGCTCAAGCGTGCACATCAACACCACCAAGATATTCGTTATCGGATTCGGGTCAGAAAAAACTCGGATCTTTCGGAATCTTCTTGGTTTCGGGCCGTCCTCGTCAGCACCGAGTCGAGCAGTGACACGACGTCGCATCACCGACGACTCACCCGAAGCTGTTCCTCTCCGTGGGATCCACCCTCTAGGAGGGTGAGCGGAGGCGGGGCCCGATGGGTGGGGTCCACGAAAAGCTGGAGCTCGTGGATCCGAGGTGGATTCGCTAGCGGCTCCTTTGTTCCTGCTCTCTCAAGTCAATGTCAACTTTATTATTTGTTATTGAAATATCTTAACGCATATGTTTACTATTGATTTATTATGCTACATATAATAATAATAATAATAATAATAATAAGTAGAAGTCTGTTGTGCGCTTTGCTCCAGAGATTGTTGGAGCAGGCAAATGAGAGCACCCCGAAATTGGTATATGAACATGCTTCATAATCATTATAGGTATTACGTTCACGCTCGCAAAGTGGATGTAACAAGTGTGTGTTTGTGTGTGTGTCCTTGTATATATAGAAAGAGAGATGTGAACTTATTGTTAGATCCTAGGGGGGAGAGGTTGATTAGGGTCTTATGCTAATCTAATCTGATTTTATGTCAATTAAAACTAATTAATAAGTTATCCTAACAAGTATGAAATACAACAAGATATATAAGCTAGGATAAGCAATATGAACATTGAGATATATCCTAGCAATGAGATATACTATGGGATATATGCAAGGATATACAAATTAACACAACGGTAAAATAAATATAAACAAGATAGTGGGCAAAGTAAATAATGAGACAATGACGATATGAGGAATGAGCACAAATAAGAATAAACGGCAAAGCACACTCAAACATAATCAAATGATCACGGAGTTCAGACCTTCCATCCTACGTCTCTGCTCCCCACTCCCGGGGAGAAATCCACTATCACAATCCGGTTTGGAAGCCGAAACTTCTACACACTCGGTTTTCTAGCTAACCGAAAACTCTACAACACACACTCTTGCAAACCCACTCTACACCCTCACAAGTATTGGACCTAGCTGTGTCTCCCTCAAGTGCTCGGTTACAACCTCTCCCTAGGTTCGTCAACCGACGCCACTCCTCTTGGGACATTCCCCGACTCTCACCACACACTCATCTCGGTGTACAAGTGTATTACAAAGTGATCTCACGATTAAACACAATACAAAGAATGATTGCTCTCTAATATGGATGAGAACACAATAAAAGCTCACACTCAATTGTTATAACTCTCACCAACCCAAATATACTATGTATGAAAATACAATAAGCTCAAGTGAGTGTGTGTGTAAACAATGAGTAAAATCAAATCTAACTCAAATAGCAAATTAGCAATAATAAGAATATGAAAATCAATAATAATATTGCTAGAAAAAAGAGTTAGAAAACTTCTCTATAAACACAAAGAGAGGATGAGAAGATATTAAAGATGAACTACTCAACAGATGATGCAAACTCCTCTTTGTAACAACAAACCTCAAAAACAAACTAAACAAACTTAAACTTTTTTAAAACTTGTTTAAAATATTTCTTGGATTGATTTGAGAACTGAGATCAATGGGGTATTTATAGCCTCCCAAAAACTCAGCTAAGAACCCTAAACAAAAGACCAAAAAACCCCCCAACGAATCAGAAATATAATTCTGTACCAAATATGACCGTTGGGCGATCGGTGGTCGACCGTGGGAAAATCACGATCGACCGCGAAGGTCATTGAAACTGAGAAAACAAACAGAACATGCTACGGTCGATCACGGCGGTCGACCGTGAGAACTTACAGACTGACGGTCGACCGCCATGGTCGACTGTGAAAGTTTTTGCTGACTTCTCGGGAAAAAACATGGGTGTGGTCGACCGTGGCGGTTGACCGTGAACTGATATATAAAATTTCAGGTTTTGAAAACAGTTTGTTGATTTTAAAACACTATTTAAAAATATCAAATAAATTCTAAAAATTATAAAACTTTGGGAAATGATTGTAGACATGATAATACACATGCTACAAAAACTGGTTTTCTAAAAGGACTTCCCAAATAAGAAATATCATTATTTTGTAAAATAGTCCAAAACACGAAAATGTAAACATATGAATTTTGACATTTAGGCTAAACCAGGTTTTGAAAATTTGCACAATAATTATGTAAACTTAATAAAATATGTATATGATTATTGTTAAGTGCAAAAACTAAGAATACAATATTTTTACAAATACAATAGAAAATAAAACATATGAGTATGTATATGAAAATATATTTGTTTCATATCTAAGTAGTTAAACCAAATCACAATAATAAATATGAAATATGTAATTTCATATTTATAAACATAAAAACCAAAACTTGTGTTGTATATATATATGACTACATATATATACAAGGAAACTAATAAAATGTGTATGTATAATATTAAGCTTAAAGTACTAACACACATAATATAAATCTAAACTAACTATTACCCAAGCTGATCTTGATCTTCAATAAGCTTGACTTGGTACACTATGCGGATGAAGCTGAACTTGGATCTTGAACTTGAATAGCAAGGCTTCACTCCACTATTCTGCCAACCTCCATTGGATATGATCGTGAAGCTCTATTCCATCCATCCTCCAACTATTTGTTTGCCTAGAATAAATACAAAAACACAAACACTAGACAAACAATATTAGAAGTAAATTGTTTGTTAAACATCATCAAAACAAGAAGGCCAACACTTATGTCAACTTAAGTGGACAAGATGTCTTTGTCCACCAAACTTTTTACTCA
>NW_017972410.1:25370-27193 GCF_001876935.1 Asparagus officinalis | reverse complement strand
ATATGCAAAAGATACACATAGTCTCATGTCGCATGTGCCTCGATGTGCGGATCAGTACTTGTGTCAAAAATCAACTCACAGGTATAGGTAAATCACTAACATTGTAAATTGGTGTCAGATAGTTGAGGCAAACTCTCGAACGTGTAAAAAGTATACAACAAAACCAACAGTACCCAAAACTGTGCGGCGGTAGACCGCAGAGGTCACTCCGGTCGACCGCACACAGAGCACAAAACCACTGAGCTCAAAACTGAGCGGCGGTCGACCGCGGAGGTCACTCCGGTCGACCGCGAAAAGAGCAGAAACAATTCTGCTCAGCAAAACACCCAGCGGTCGACCGCCTCGTCCTCTGCGGTCGACCGCGAAGCAGACAGAAGCCCAGTTAGGGTTTCTGTCAGCTTTGAACCACATACAAACTTGATGATTTCTACACTATTATAAATCTAACATTTCTAATATGTCATATAATAGAAAACAACGAACTGAAATAATTAAAATCTCGTCACCAAAGTCCCAAACACATGAACATGTATGATTTGAAAGTTTTAAATCAATAAAACAGAATTTACTCTTATTAAATTATTTCAGATCTAAATCTCAGGAAAACAAATTTGTGGGTGAGCTTTTAAAATCTGAAATACTTGATTTATGCATCATATACCATAATGATCTAGCATTTATACAAAAATACGATTTTAGGCCCAATAACACCGGATAAAAACTCAAATTTAAGCATGAAAATAAAAGGGGTGAAGTTGGGCGAGATGTTACTCGCCTCTGATGGGAACAAGGGTCCTGAATCTGTAGAAGAACAATCCCCTTCGCTGAACACCGATGGATCTCGCGAAACCCCACCGAAAATCCTTCGAAACGACCCAAAAATGCCAAAATCCGAGCTAGTGTTTTGAGAGGAGAGAGAGAAGGGGGTTGAGGCTATTAGGGTTCAATAGAGGGTTCTGAGAGCTTCAAAACGAGTATATATAAGTAGGGTAACAACCGGGTTTGGTATAAACAAAACCAACCCGAAACAGACTGAAACTGGCGTCTGTACGCTGAGCGGTCGACCGCAGCGACCACGGCGGTCGACTGCTCAGAGTTCTGGGCCATGCTCAGACTGGGGTTCGGTAAAAATATTGTAACTTTCTCATACGATCTCGGAATGAGTTGATTTAAGATTCGTTGGAAAGCTATTGAAGCGACCTACAATTTTGAACTTATACACTTTTCCAGATTCTAACTGAATCAGTATGAAAAACATAGAAATTCTCAACTGGTCAAAATTCTCAGATTATCACTATTTGCCTTTGTGCATGTTTTGTGTATTTACACTCATATATTCACAAATATACATTGAATTGATTTCAAATCAATTCCTATCATACTCAAATATCAAAATACATTATTTTTACCATATAACATATTTATAATTATTTATCACACTATATTCAAATTTTCGGGGTTTTACATTCTTCCCCCCTTAAAAGAATTTCGTCCTCGAAATTCGGAAATCGTACGCATCTCGCAATATGAACTTCTAGATGAACATATAGAAATATTTATACCTAACGATCTAAAATGGTAATACTCCCCCTCGAACCCTAATCTAGTGGAACTAGTACATCGGGTGAAAAATCCAAACAAGGAACCCCCCATATATATACCATGTGTTCCAAAAGATTAAGAATTAAGCAGAAATATTCACATTCTAGTGTTAAATGTAAATATAACCCAAGATGTAAACATAATATAAAACACATATCATAAAAATTAATTTACCTGTTCAAACAGGAGTGGGTAGTCGCGACGCATGTCCTCATCGCGCT
>NW_017972410.1:24284-25318 GCF_001876935.1 Asparagus officinalis | reverse complement strand
ACCAATTATCGCTTGATAACTGTTGTTATAAGAGAACTCTATCAGTAGAATATGATCCTCCCATCTACCTTGAAAGTCAATGATATAAGCCCGCAACATGTCCTCCAACATCTGATTTACTCTCTCCGTCTGACCATCCGTCTGTAGGTAAAATGCACTACTGTAAGATGAAGATACTGCCAAGTGAATCTTGGATTCTTCCACAAGTGTGGAGTGAATACTGAACCTCGATCCGATACCATCGTGTCTAGGACTCCATGAAGTCAAACTATCTACCAAACAAATATCCTCGCATATGCCTCGGCGGTATAAGTAGTCCTTACTGGAATGAAATATGCTGGCTTCATTAGTATATCCATTATCATCCAACCAGAATCATTTTCTTTCTTCGACTTCGGCAACCCTACAATAAGGTTCATAAAAAGGTCCGCCCACTTCTATTTCGAAATGGGGAAAGATTGAAGTGTTCCTACCGGTCCCTAATGTTCCACCTTCACTTACTGACCGGTAAGACACTTAGCTATATACTCTGAAATCTTCCTATGCATATCACTTCACCAAACGTGTCTCTTTAGGTCTTCGTACATCTTAATTATTGCTGGATGTACATAATCACGAATTCATAGTTCTCAATAAACTCAATCCACTGTCGCTGCCTCTGGTTGAGTTCCTTCTGGGAGAAAAGATACTTCAAACTCTGGTGGTCGATGAACAACTCAAATTGCACTCCATATAAGTAATGCCTCGTGACTTCAGTACAAATATCACTACTGCTAACACCAAATCATGAGTGGGGTAGTTCTGCTCGTGCACCCTAAATTGTCATGAGGTATATGCTTCTACCCTCTAAGTCTGCATCAAGACGCCTCCTAAACCTACCAATGATGCATCTGAGAAAACAACGTACGTCCTGTCACTGCTCGAAATAGACAAAACCGGTACTGTAGTCAACTTAGTCTTTAAAGTATCAAAGGCCTTCTGGCACTCTGTGTTCCAAATAAACTGTACACCCTTCTTCGTAAGGCGTGTAAGTG
>NW_017972410.1:20905-24272 GCF_001876935.1 Asparagus officinalis | reverse complement strand
TGCGCTCCCTGTAACTGGTCAAACAAGTCATCAATCCTAGGTAGTGGGTACCTATTCCGGATAGTGACCTTGTTCAACTCTCTATAATCTATGCATAATCTCATACTACCGTCCTTCTTCTTCACGAAGAGGACCGGCGCGCCCCACGGAGAATGACTCCGGCGAATAAAACCCTGAGCTAACAACTCGTCCAACTGGGTCTGAAGTTCCCTCATCTCAGCTGGTACTATACGATAGGGTGCGCGGGATATCGGGGCTGTGCCAGGCTGTAACTCGATGCAGAACTCCACCTCTCTCACTGGAGGTAATCCAGGTATGTCCTGAAAGACATCCTGATACTCTGAGACAACTCTAGTCTCCAACAACTCAGCTCCCTGATCCCGTCGCATCACCTCCTCGATGTACGCCAGAAATGACTCCGCTCTCGGACCCGTCGGACGCTCACAACTTGACTGTCTTCGCAAAGCAGTCAATGCTAACATGATAGGAAGATAACCAATCCATACCAAGACTGACATCGAACTCGGACACATGCAATACTATCAAATCTATAACAAACTCCGACTCACCTAGACTAATAATACACATCCTACAAATGCTATCCAGAAGCGATACCCCACCTAAAGGGATGGAAAACCGATAATGGAATGTCTAGGGGCTGAGCTACGATTTGGAGTCTAGTCATAAAAGCATACGAAATAAAAGAACACGAAGCTCTAGAATCGAAAAGAATACGGGTGGGAAAAAAAATTCACAAAGAACGTACCCTCTAAAACTGTCCCATTAGCTCCATGATCATGCGGAACTACTGCATATACTCTGCCGGCGGCTAAAGACTGTTCTGTCACTGGTGCTGGAGAATATGGGACAATCTGCCCCTGAGGAACCTCCTGAACTACTGGAACCTGTCCTTCAGTCTTCTGCTGCTGTTGAGTTGGACTATATCCCTTCTGAGTTCTTGTTGATGCACTGCGGCACTCTAATGCCTTGTGTCTGACCTTGCGACAGTTAAAACAAGATCCCCGAAACTTTTGCTGTTGACTTGCTCTCTGATCCTGTTGAGATCCTTTCTTATGAGGGCTCTCCTGATGCTGTTGGGATCCAATCAAGGGTCTCTTGTTCTTGCCCTTGTCTCCGGCGTGCCCTCTCTCAGCACTCCCTTCCTTGCCCTTCTGAAACTTATTTGTCTCATTTTCTTGAGAAATGACGGTTTCGGCTACTGGTGGTGGTGGTGTAATGTGATTCGCCACAAGATCCTCGATTGCTGCTATCCTAGCGACTAGGGGAGCTATAAGATCTACCAGGTACTGGGGAGCCTGCTGCGGCTCAGGTGGAGTTTGCTGTGGTTCAGCCTGTCCAGATCTCTGAGCACGTGACATACCATACTCAGACATCTCTGCATATAACAAAAAGAGTTCATAAGTCAAAATAGATATATATATATATACATAACGTATCACCATACGATTTTCACAACATACAATATTCACACAAATACTTTAAATTTATACGAAAATAGTTGTTATAAAAAAAATTTCTCAAATTTTTTAGATATACGCATATACCGTCCTCACTCATACTAGGAAATCCTTACGGACTCTATACATGAATCCTAAGAAACTCTATCCTAGCTCCACAACTCGACACAGGATGATCCTAAGGATACTAGAACTAGAGCTCTGATACCAACTGTGACGCCCCTGGGTTCACACAAGGCTGCAGTCCAAGGTGAAACCAAGAATGTCAAACCTGCTATGCACCACACCGTGCAATAACATGTTTCACCATCACAATTAACATCTATCTAGTAGAATCAACAACTGGTGTAGGTACAAAACAGGTGAGAGATAATACAAGGAAGACTGATGAAATGATAATAGTCACATAAATATCTCATCATCCAACAATACAGAAATACATAATCCAGATCTGAGTAGATAAACTGAAATACTCAACAAGTCTCAAATACAAACATCTGACGATAAGGATATAAGGCTCACAGCCTTTACAACTTCTAGAATAATACCCTCAAATGTCTAACCTCTCTACAGTGGAGCCCAAAGAAAATAATGCATAGCTAGAAAGTAAAACTGAACACTAATGTGGTCTGCTATCAACCTGCGGCTCTCCGTGCTCCTGGCTCATGACCTGAAAGGGGGAGGGACAACGAGCGTCAAAGCGCTAGCGAGTAACATCACAACCAACCCCAAGGGAACAGGGCTCGTTGTATAAGAAAATACAGATAATATGTATAATAGATCTAAAATCATTGATCCTACTAAAGAGGGTTTAAGTATTTAGAAATTTACAACACGAGCATAGGTACGTCGAGCGAAATAATCCAAACAAGGAAACCCTCATGTATATACCTTGTATCTCAAATTGTAAATCTCTAAACACCAAACCCGAGGTTCTAGTACAGAAACAAGAAATCAAGAAATACAGCTAATCTCAGAGCAAAAATACAGTGCCATACCATAGCTAACATGAACATCATGTTATTACTTACATGAATATCATATCAAAATCTACATAAGTGTCATGTCAAACTCACATGAGTGACATGTCAGAAAACGATTAAGTGTCCAAAACATAGACTATATAAATTAAACATCCAACTCATGGACTGATTATAACCGTTGTCCAACGCATGGACCGGATGTGACCGTTGTCCAACGCATGGACCGGATGGTAATGCATATCCAACACGANTAAGAGGTAATGCTTGTCCAACACGAGGACTGTGGATTTTAGTCCAACACGAGGACTGTGAAATGGTGAAAATATCACTGGGATACATAGTGAAATCTACCTATATCAATTCACAGTCAAAACAGTGTATATATCCCAAATTGGTACTCTCAGGTCTTCTATCATGCCTGGGTACATAGTAAGACCAAATACCAATGTCAGATAGTCCAGGAAATCACTCGAACCTGAACAAATATTCAAAAATGTACAAAACAGGGAAAATACAACAGGGGGTGCGGCGGTCGACCGCACCGGTCGACCGCACTCTGATATGCGACTGGCGGTCGACCGGAAAAACGTCGCGGTCGACCGAAATAATTGGCGGTCGACCGAATGAACGTCGCGGTCGACCGAAATAATTTGGCGGTCGACCGAATGAACGTCGCGGTCGACCGAAATAATTTGGCGGTCGACCGAATGAACGTCGCGGTCGACCGAAATAATTTGGCGGTCGACCGAATGAACGTCGCGGTCGACCGAAATAATTTGGCGGTCGACCGAATGAACGTCGCGGTCGACCGAAATA
This sequence comes from Asparagus officinalis, assembly GCF_001876935.1. NCBI lineage: Eukaryota > Viridiplantae > Streptophyta > Magnoliopsida > Asparagales > Asparagaceae > Asparagus > Asparagus officinalis. The sequence goes on along the minus strand of NW_017972410.1, from coordinate 20,995 downwards.
ATTTGGCGGTCGACCGAATGAACGTCGCGGTCGACCGAAATAATTTGGCGGTCGACCGAAGCCTTAAAACGAGCTCAGCGGTCGACCGGC
>NW_017972410.1:5710-8560 GCF_001876935.1 Asparagus officinalis | reverse complement strand
GACTGCATGAAGTAAACGTCCAACTCATGGACTGAATATAACCGTTGTCCAACGCATGGACCGGATGTGACCGTTGTCCAACGCATGGACCGGATGTGACCGTTGTCCAACGCATGGACCGGGTGGTAAAACATATCCAGTACGATGATTTAAATAACAATGTGTGTCCAACACGAGGACTAAGTGGAAAGGGTGTCCAACACGAGGACTATTAAGTAATGCTTGTCCAACACGAGGACTGTGTAACTGTGAAAAGTATAGGCGGACAGATATACATAATCTAAACTCACCCGCATCTCGGTGTACATGTCTAAACTTGTGACATAAGTCAACCCACATGTACAGATAAGTCATTAACATGATAAGCTAGGGTCAGGTTATCGAGGCGACCCCGAAAGACAACTCAAACAGATCAAAATCTGTAAAACAGCTCATCAGTCGACTGATGTGTCGACTGATGACGTCAGTCGACTCATATGTCGACTGATGAGGCTCAGGCAGCACAGCCTCAGCTCGCCAGTCGACTGATCAGTCGACTGAGAAGCTGAGAAAATAAAATCAGCCCGTCAGTCGACTGGTCAGTCGACTGATGGCTGAAAATTTGCCCGTCGGTCGACTGATCAGTCGGCCGATTGACTGCAGAAACTCTGTACATGTTATTTTTCACCCAAAATTTGATCCAAACTCATCTCCATCAATCCCAAGCATGAAAAATACTAATATCAACATATTTGCACTAAACTGGAATGAAAGATCACATATAAACATTTATCAAAAATCCTAAACACATAGAAACATGTTTTAAAACGTTTTGAAATCAATAAATCATGAAATAACTCTTTGTCAAACGTTTTCAGATCTAGATCTCCTTAATAAAACATACCTTAAACACATAAAAACATGTTTGATACGTTTTGAAATCCATAAATCATGAAATAACTCTTGTCAAACATTTTCAGATCTAGATCTCTTTAATAAAACATTGATGATCTTTTTATAAACTGAGAAGCTCAATACTTCACGTCATATACTATAAAGATTTATTCTTTGTACTAAAAATACGTTTTTGGCTCAATAAAACTCATTAAACTCAATAAATTCGTGCAAAACAAAAGGGGCAGAGTTGGGCGAGATGTTACTCGCCTCTGGGGTGATGAAGAGCTCCTGGATCTGAGGGGGAGTGATTCCTTTCGCTGCAAACTGAAAATCCCGCCGAAGATCCTCCGATTTCTTCCCCAAATCACCAAGAACAACTTAGGGTTTGAGAGAGGGGAGAGGGGGCTAGGGTTTCTCTGATCTGAGGATGAGAGGGGATGTTTTCGGGTGAGGTGGGATATATACCAATAGTTAAACCCGACCCAAACCCGAACCAAATCAAAACAGACCCGAAACCTGAAAAACTGGAAATCAGCGTATCAGTCGACTGATGTGTCGACCGATACAGTCAGTCGACTGATGTGTCGACTGATCTGGAACAATATTGTTTTTGTGCATGTTTTACTTATTTGCAAAACCAACGCACAAAACTCTATACTCATACTCTCATATCATCTGAAATAACTTGTTATCATGTACATCAATGGCCTCAAGCTATTTATCATAAAAGAATTATTTATTTACTAATAATTCACATATATTCATATAAAAAAAATTTACGGGGTTCTACAATTAAATAGGAAACGACATGGGTTTTCTTCATCTCATCGTTTGAACGCAAAGCTACAGAAAAATCCAAGAAAAATCAATCAAAAAAGAGAAAGAAGGAAAAATTGACCTGGGCATGGTTCCATCAGGCTGAATCCCATGCTCCAAATAGTACAATTCCCAGTAAGAATTCCCACTTGGATCCCAGCCTGACCAATGTGAATCCGATTCTAAGTGAACCTATCACATCCGATTCCAAGGGCCTCTCTACAAAGTTCACCAATTCCTTAAAAAAAAGAAATTAAAATTGACAATTAGAGAACAAATTACCTATTGAGTACCATTAACGTACTTAAGCGCCGACTAGCAATCATACTGATAAAGCAACGCCGCACTGCTCTACGCTCACGCATCCTTAACCGCCCGACCACTCACCGCACGTGACGCCACCGCCAATCTCTGGTCGGAAAAAGACAAAAAGCCCATGCATTTCTTCGCAGCGTTAGTCCTGTTCAAGTCCGAAGCAGATGCATCAAGGATCGATTTAGCGTTATCCTGCGCCTTCTTCAAATTTTCAACAGAAGTCGAGATCGAAGCGAGGATTAAGTCGTTGGCGTTGGGGTTTGAGGGGAGAGAAGGGACTGAGAGAGGGCGGAATCACAGATCGATGGGGAATGAGAGAGAGAGAGAGGGGGGTGGGGTGGGGTGGTTTTTCCCAAATACGAAGAGGTAGTTTGGAGAAAGTGGGGAGTTTTTATCTAATCAGAATAGATTTAATATACTTTATTTTGGTTACTGTTCATTTTAGCATTTTTTTTTGTTCTCATTTAGTAATAAAGAAGTAGATGCGTGTGTGTGCATGCGTGCACACACACGCATATGTACACACACACACACACACATAGGAAGAAGTATTCCTAAGGTGATGCCTTAGATAATCATCTAAGGACGTAGCCTAAAATCACATGATTGAGCTACATTATGGATGATCCGCTCCTTAGAACGTGATCTACATGTTCTAAAACCCAAACACATCAAGTTTTGGGTGCACCCGTCGTCGTTTAACCCTTCATCCACTCGTATAAATTTTAACTATTTTGAATGAATAGAATTTTTCACATGGCTCGACGGAGGGTCAAAGGACGATGGGTTCACCCTAAACTTGGTGTGTTGGGGGTTTAGAATATGTAGATCAAGTTCAACAGA
>NW_017972410.1:0-2973 GCF_001876935.1 Asparagus officinalis | reverse complement strand
ATCCACTCGTATCAATTTTAACAGTTTCGAATGAATAGAACTTTTCACATGGCTCGACGGAGGGTCAAACGACGATGAGTTCACCCCAAACTTGATGTGTTTTGGTTTTAGAATATGTAGACCAAGTTCAACGGAGCGGATCATCAACAATGTAGCTCAATCATGTGATTTTAGGCTGCGTCCTTAGATGGTTATCTAAGGTGTCACCTTATGAACACTTTTCCCTTAGTATAAGGGAGAAGTGTTTCTAAGGTGACGCCTTAGGTAATCATCTAAGGACGCGACCTAAAATTATATGATTGAGCTATATTATGGATGATCTGCTCCATTGATCTTGATCTACATGTTCTAAAACCCTAACACTCCAAGTTTGGGGTGAACCCATCGTCGTTTGTTCCTCCGTCAAGCCATGTGAAAAATTCTATTCATTCGAAATAGTTGAAATTTATACGAGTGGATGAAGGGTTAAACCACGACGGGTGCACCCCAAATTTGGTGTGTTGGGGTTTTAGAACATGTAGATCAAGTTCTAAGGAGTGGATCATCCACAATGTAGCTCAATCATGTGATTTTATGATACGAGTTGCCGTGCGAGCACCTTTGATCGCAGAATTATCAAAGGTGGGTTGAGAAGAGGATGACAGAAACACAAGCACAATTTAGTATATGGCGAAGGAAAATACCTTCTCTAGATTATGAGTATGAAAAGATTACAATCCCTCTCTCACAATCTTACTAGAATCGAGAACAAACTCTCAATTCTCACTAAACCCTAATACAATGATTAGAATCTTACTTAATTACCTCTGATTCCCTCCTGATTGTTTAGAAACCCTAAAATAATCCTTTATATAGATGTACAAACGTGGATGTCAATTTGGTAAATAACCAGACCCAAAATCAACAGGAATTCGTGTGAACAAAAACCCAAATGAACCAGGAAACCATCGATGAGTCGACTCATGACTGAGATGAGTCGACTCGTCAGAAAGTGGACAAAACTCAAAAACCAGCGATGAGTCGACTCATGACAGTCATGAGTCGACTCATCTGTCATGAGTCGACTCATTAGTTGAGTCGACTCATGACTGTTATGAGTCGACTCACAGGCTGAAAACTAGACACTTTGATTCTTCTGCTCGTCGTCTCGCTCCACGCTTCCTCCTGTGTTCCCTTGTACTGTTTGACACCTCTATTCTCATATTATCATGAGAATCATCTATCCTCAGGCCCCATGAGGATCGCTAAGTTCTAAAGAGAAGATACACTCATATCATTTTAGGCCGCGTCCTTAGATGATTATCTAAAGCGTCACCTTAGGAACACTTCTTCCTATATGTCTGTGTGTGTGTGTGTGTGTGTGTGTGTACATATGCGTGTGTGTGCGCGCGGATGCACACACACGCATTGAGTTAATTGAGAACAGATTTCCAGTAATATCATCTAATTGCATAGAAACCTCATGTAGTTCTATTTTTGTGAAAAGACCCCATGCTGTTCTACTTTTTACAAATAAACCCCCTATAGTACTGGCCCAAGTTTGGATACCCCCATAGTGAACTTTTTTTACTTTTTTAAATGTCAAAAATTAGCAATTGGGCGTCTATCCTTGCCAATGGAACTATAATGAATCTATCTGCATCCTCTCTCATTTTTAATGATTTTAAGAGTTAAAAGGGAAAAAATTTCTATGGTGTTTGAACTAAAATTTGAGGAGTTTGAACTACAACTTCAAATATTATCCTAATCTCATGTGAACTACAACTTCAAATATTCTATTTTACAATGTTCGAACTACAACCATTATCCTCTCATGTGCAGTCTGAAGAGTTTGAACTAAAATTTGATTCAATGTTGTTTTCCAAATATCCTATTGGAACTACAACTATTATCTTCAAATATCCCATATAAGTAATATCCTCTCACATGCAAAACTTTGAACTAAAAATTTAAGGTTTTCTTTCATACTGTTATCAATTCTATTTGCAATAGTAATCCTTTCATATGCAACATCTCATGCCTACATATAAAAATCAAAGTTTATCAATGGAGAGTTGCTTAGTGCATTTCACACCACCACTAATGTAACTGCCAGTAAGGACATTGCTTGCCAATAAGTGGTACGAGTGATTTAGAGTTAGATTTAGCACATGCGGGATTAAGACCCAACTCATTAAGTTCAGCACTAATGGCTAGGGCACGGATTTCACCTTGCAAACTAGAGCCACTACACATAGGTCTAGACTAAGCACATTAAAAATCACCTTTATTATCATGAATAATACCCCCAATAGCTACTTGATCACCATGACAAGAGTCATTCACACTAAGGGCATAAACATCCATAGCTGGAGGATACCAAAAGCAAGATACGGATCTTTGATGCAAGGAGACCTAGGAGTAATACCAATAGTAAGCAATGCAATCCTAAATTCAGATGATCTCATCAAAGACTTAAGAAGATGACCAATGTACTGCAGCTGCTGCTAGGAATCAATGATCATCAGTCTAGCATGCAGAAACCCTTTTGCCATGCCACCATATGTGTAGTTTTCTGAAACTTCAAATCCGTCCGCATATGGCAATGCAAGCAAGCCTACCCATCATGGAGAAATGTGAATTGCCCTTATATTTTCTAAACCACCATTTTAGTTCTAGTGTAGATAGATTGCTGAGGAAAATAAGGAACAGCAAAGATAGCACTGAATTATATTCATACATATGAAGCTAGCTCCCTTTTAATAAGTAAATGATTAAGAGTTTCATCTTGATGAGCAACACATGCAACGGACACATTTGGATGCAATGGAAATCCACACTTCTGAGCCAAAGAATCAACAGGGAGAATATTATGAAAAATCCTCCAATAAAACAAAAATTTTGGTGTTTTTGAAGTAAATTTCTACAAAATTTGTTATATTTTATTTACGACAAATTGAACAGGGTTTTAGTCTGTTTTAAAATTTCAAAACC
>NW_017972409.1:0-852 GCF_001876935.1 Asparagus officinalis | reverse complement strand
CTTTCTCTTATATAAGTATATATAAGAATACTCTCTCTTATATATGTATAATGTATGTATGTATATATACTCTTTCTTATAGTATATATGTATATACAAGTATACTCTCTCTTATATAAGTATATATAAGTATACACTCTCTTATATATGTATAATATATGTGTGTATATATATATATACTCTCTCTCCTAGTATATATGTATATATAAGTATACTCTCTCTTATATATGTATACTCCCTCTTATATAAGTATACTCTCTCTTATATATGTATAATATGTGTGTGTGTGTATACTCTCTCTCTCTCTTAGTATATATGTATATATAAGTATACTCTCTCTTATACATGTATACTCTCTCTTATACAAGTATATATAAGTATACACTCTCTTATATATATAATATGTGTGTATATATATATACTCTCACTCTCTTAGTATATATGTATATATAAGTATACTCTCTCTTATATATGTATACTCCCTCTTATATAAGTATACTCTCTCTTATATAATATATAACTCTCTCTTATATATGTATACTCCCTCTTATATAAGTATACTCTCTCTTATATATGTATAATATGCGTATGTGTGTATACTCTCTCTCTTAGTATATAAGTATATATAAGTATAATATATTACAACGACTACTTCTTCCCCATTAGCCCAACGGACAATGACTACTTATGCGATTCTCTCTCTCTCAAGTTATAACATATAAATATATACAATATATTTACATATAATATATGTATATATAATATATAGTTATGTAATAATTTGTAAGTATATACTAATACATAATTATATAAAATATAATAATTTTAAACTATTTTTAGCATTTTTTAATC
>NW_017972408.1:0-21495 GCF_001876935.1 Asparagus officinalis | reverse complement strand
GTTAACCCAGCAGCCCCTCCCCTTGCAACCTCCTCCCCTGCAGCCCCGCACCTGTAGGCATATAAAATTGCTTATAGGTCCCCTAGCATAGCTCGGCACAAACCGACGAACCAACGAGGCGACGAGATCGACGAATCGCATCAAGCAACGGAATGAATCCACCCGCGTGCAGAATCAAGCTAATGAGTTGAGGAATCAACGAGTCATCCAACCGAGAGCGGACTCGGACGAATCACGATCGAATCAAGATCAGTTTCGGACTCGAACTCAGAAGCGGATTTACTGCCAAATCAGGAATCCAACTTACTGCCAAATCAGATCAACCAATCAGAGTCTCAAGTCAACCAAAACACGGACAAACGAGACAACGGAAAACGACTCGAAAAAGTCGGAAAACACCCCCCGCGGGGGCTCGGCCAAAGCCGAGCCACCTCAAGGTGGCTCGGCCTTAGCCGAGCCACCTTGAGGTGGCTCGGTGGCCGAGCCACCTCAAGGTGGCTCGGCCAAGGCCGAGGCACCCTGGAACTAAAAAATTTTCATAATACACCTCAGCCCAATTTACTTGAATATTAGCCATAATAGCATATAGAGCATTGGCTAAGTCAAGTGATATAAAATGAAAACTCCTTGTTTTCGGAAATAAATTGTAGGCAATAATTCGGGCGATAAACCTAGGGATAGGCCTAAGTTTATTAGAGTGGTTCAGTGGTTTTCCATGCCCGGGAAGGAAAATATGATTTGAAAGCAAATTTCTATCTGTTATTTTGATACTTAGAAGACTAACACATTGATAAGGAATTTTGAAAATTTTCCTAGTCTCTTAGGAGTTAGATTGATTTCAACTCCTTTCACAAGAGTGTTAAGAACGTTCGATTGTCGATCAGTTTCAAGTCTTGTGATATTGATGTAAAATAGTTGGACCAAAAGAGGATAATGTGATTTTTTTTATTTTCAGAGGAAAATAGATCTAACAGTCCAACATTTGTAAAATAATCACTGAAATTATGAGTCATAAAGTCATCAAATTTAACGAATCGATCGGGTAGTATTTTAAAAGTTTGGTATTCTTTGGTTTGAGCAAGCAAAGTAGGGACTTTTAGATATATTGAATAGTCTTTCACAATATTAGAAGGATCAGACCTAGGCCTCTTTGATCTAGACATGATTTAAGTTCGAAATATGAAAAAGATCAAGAGAAGGAAACTTACCAAACTGTTAAAACCCTAGTTGATGGTAGTAGTCAGCTAATTTGAAGTTGTAGTCGACTACTAAGATTGGAAAACTCAAGAACACAAGGAATTTGATGAAAATTTTGAGAAAAAAAATGAAAAAGAGAGGATGTTGAGAAAAAAAATGAAAAAGAGAGGATGCCCTAACCTTGAACCGGATGAACTGAAGAGGGAGAGGGGTTTACTATCGGTTTTGAGAATGTGAGAGAGTGGGTAGTTTTGTTTCAGGGTAGTTTTCTTGTGTAAAAGTTCAATGGCTAGGATTAAATCAAAAAATCAATGAATGGATATGATTTGATCTTAATAGAAGTAGATTTAAGGCTAGGATTTATCTGGTAAATAATGAATGGTTGCGATCCATTTGACTTAAGTTTAATGGGTATTGGGTTTTGGATTTGGTGGATAATGGATCCAATAAGCTAAAAACTGTAAATGTGAAACTGCCAGTGTAAGTAGTCGACTATACTGTAATGTAGTCGACTACACTGCAGTTGACAGAGTTCTGTAAATTTGTTGAACTCAGATTAGTCGACTACTCCTTCTATTAGTCGACTACTAAGAAAATGATAGATTGTGATATAAGCAATGCTTGTGCATGTAGTCGACTACTAACCTAATTAGTCGACTATTAAGGATGTGTATGCATATGTATTGATTTTAAAATTTAATTTAAATCTTCAATTGAACATATACCTAATTCTCTTCTTAATTTAACATAAATTTCTTCTTTTAATGGTTTTATTAGCATATCTGCAATTTGTTTATCAGTAGATATAAATTCTAATGAAATATCATCTTTAAGCACATGATCATGTAAGAAATGATGTCTAATGTCAATATGTTTTGTACGTGAATGTTGAATAGGATTTTTAGATAAATTAATGGTACTAGAATTGTCACACATTATGGAGGATGTGGGACAAACTATACCATAATTAGATAAAGTTTCTTTCATCCATAGAACTTGTGCACATGTAAAACTTGCAGCAATATATTCTGCTTCAGTTATTGATAATAATACTGAATTTTGCATTTTACTAAACCAAGATACAAGCGAATGTCCTAAGAAATGATACATATCACTTGTACTTTTTCTATCATATTTGCATCCGACAAAATCAGCATCACTATATGATAATAAATCAAATGTGCTCTTTGGATAAAATAAACCAAAATTCGTAGTATCTTTAAAATATCTAAAAATTCTTTTTACTGCTTTAAGATGTGATTCTTTGGGGTTAGATTGAAATCTTGCACATAAACAAACACTAAACATAATATCGGGTCTACTAGCTGTAATGTAAAGAAATGATCCAATCATACCTCGATAAAGCTTTTGATCAACAATCTTACCATTTTTATCTTTGTCAAGTGATGTAGTTGTACTCATTGGTATTGGTTTGCTAGTAGTGTTGTCCAATCCAAAGCATTTGAGTAATTCTTTAGCATATTTGCTTTAGTTGATGAAAATTTCTTACTTTAATTGTTTGATTTTAAGTCCAAGGAAAAAGTTGAGTTCACCCATGTGACTCATTTCAAATTCATCTCGCATTGTCTTAGCAAACTCTTGACAAAAATTATTATTAGTAGATCCAAATATAATATCATCTACATATATTTGAATTAATAATATTACTGGCCTTCTTGTTTTGATGATGTTTAACAACAATTTACTCCTAATGTTGTTTGTCTAGTATTTGTGTTTTCATATTTATTCTAGGCAAACAACTTGTTGGAGGATGGATGGAATTACGTATTCACGATCATATCTAGTGGAGGTTGGCGGAATTGTGGAGTGAAGCCTACGCAATTCATAGTTAAAGATTCAAGATCAAGCTTCATCCGCAAGTGTACCAAGTTAAGCTTATTGAAGATCAAGACTGCTTGGGTAACATTTAGTTTAGGTTTATATTATGTGTGTTAGTACTTTAAGCTCAGTCATATATACACACACACATTTGGTTTATATATATATAGTTATATATATACACAAGTTTTGATTTATGGACTTAACAATTATTGTATACATATTTTATTAAGTCTATAAAATCATTTCATAGGGTTTCAAAACATTGTTTATGTCAAAACATCAAATTTCATATATATCACATTTTCATGTTTTGGACACACTTGCAAACAATTTGAGTTTTCACAAATGGGAAACTCAATTTGAAAAATTCTTTTTCTAACATGCTAAATTTCATATTTATAAATGTTTTGCAAAGTTTTATCAATTTTGAAATTAATTTGTTATGTTTTTTTGAATTTACAAAATCAAGTTTTTAATAAGCTCATGTTCATGCATGTTTTTGCAAAACAGATACGTTTTCACAATTGGGAAATGCGATTTGAAAAATTTCTTCGTTTACATGTTTATTTTCATATATACAAATGTTTTTCCAAGTTTTACTATTTTTGGAGTTGTTTTGTTATTTTCAATTGAATTTACAAAACCGTATTTTCTGCAGTTTTTTTAGAAATTATATATCTGTGTTAAAATATTTATTTCTCTCAACTAGAAGGTGATATTTTAGAAATTCGTTCTCTAACATATTTATCTACATGTTTAGAACCTTCCCTAAAAATTTTATGATTTTTGAAGTTGATTTACTATTTTTAATTGATTTTACAAAGTCAGATACGCAAAATTCCAGAATTTGTCAAAAACAGAAACTGTCCGTGAACAGTGCGGTCGACCACACTGTAGCATGGTCGACCACACTGTAGCATGGTCGACCATACTGTAGCACAGTCAACCGCTATTACTGTAGCACCCGACCGTTGAACAGTAACAGTAACTTCTGTTTTTTGGTTTTTTAGTGGGTTTTTGAGATTTTTTGGGTTGTTTTCTTCTATCCTATATATACCCCTTTACCATAACTATTTTTCACACCCAAGAAAATGTTTTAAAAGAGTTTAACAAGGGTTTAAACTTGTTTAATATTTGTTTAAAAGATTGTTTAATAAGCTTTTAAGCAATTAAGAGTTTTGGGTTTGTGAAATCAATTTCACAAGAGCTTGAGGAGATCCTATTGGTGCTTGAGCTTCCAACCATCTTCCCTCAATCTCTTGATCCATTGAGAAGTTTTCTAAACTCTATTTCTAGCTTTATATCTATTTGTTTGTTTATCATTTTATTAAAACTAGTTTTTATATTGAGTTTAGATTTGATTATATTATCTCATTGTTACACACACCCACATTGAGCTTATTGTATTTACATTCATAGTATAATTGGATTGTGGGATTGTGTAACTTAGAGAGTGAGCTTATAATTCATTCTCATCCATTATAGAGAACAAACACTTTATATTGTGCTTTATTGTGAGATCACTTTGTAATACACTTGTACACCGAGAGAAGTGTGTGACGAGAGTCGGGGATCGTCCCAAGAGGAGTGGCGTCAGTTGGCGAACATATGAAGAGGTTGTATCCAAGCACTTGAGGGAGACACGTCTAGTTCAACACTTGAAAGGGTGTAGAGTGGGATTACAAGAGTGTGTTAGTTGTAGAGTTTTCGGTAAACTAGAAAACCGTATTGTGTGGTGTAAACGTTATTCGGGTAAGCGTAGAAAACCCGGTTGTTGTGATAGTGGAGATCTCCTCGAGGTGAAGAGCGAAGACGTAGGTCAAGTGTGTTTTCGTCGAAAGTTGCCTTCATCATTGATTTCATTAAACTTTAAACGTTACAAATGAATTCAAACAACAAAGAATAAAAAAAGATTACAACTTTCTTGAAAATAAACACAAGATCCGTTCGTCGTCTCTTGCTTGCGTGGGTCTTTAGCCTGTGACGGGGATGTCGATATCCGTGGACTACCTGGCAATCAGATCTGGTCCAGAGCTTCGTTGATCCGCGAAGAGATCTAGAAACTCGAAGCGCCTATCTCGATAAAAGCGAGATATTTGCTCTTCTTAGTATTACCACAACGGGATAATACTAAGGATCGGGTACGGGTGATATAGATCTGACGAAGAAACTCTCTTGCGTTGAAGTGCTCGATCACTCTTTACTCCGGCAGGGCTTCGCCAATTCTCCAAAACTCCAGATCCCCTAAAAAATGAGGCCTAAGGCTTGTATTTATAGGCTTGAGGGGATAACGGAGTGGTTAAAACTGATCGAAAACCGTCAAAAACACGTCCCAAGTGCGAGACAGCTCGGGGTGTCTCGCACCTGTGCGAGACAGTCTGTACCCTCTTTAGTATTTTGGCTCTAATTCTTTCATCCGAACTCGGATTTGAGTGATTCAAGATGTGTTGGAGAACTAACCAAGAGATCTACAATTTTTATGTTTTTAGTTTCTTCATATTCAAAACGAATCATGGTCAAAACAGCTCTACAAGTTCCGAGACACATTTGGGTGTCTCGGCCAGGTCCGAGACACCTTTGGGTGTCTCGGCACTATTTTAGTCATAACTTTCTCATATGATCTCCAAATGACCTGATTATGGATGGGATGGAAAGCTGACAAAAATATCTACAACTTTTCTCTTTTGAGTTTCTTCAGATTCAAAACAGAGCATGGTCAAAATAGCTCCACAAGTTCCAAGACACCTCGGGTGTCCTAGTTCAGCCTGAGACGTTCCGTTATGCCTGTTTGTTCGTTTTCGCCGTAACTTCTTCATCCGAACTCAGATTTGAACGATTCAAACTGCGTTGGAAAGACGACGAGGAGTTATATAAGCTCCAATGATTAGATCATCTGTTGAATGAATGAGACACGAAGGACATTGTTCCTTTTGTACATATCGCGGGGCTCCCGATTAGCCCGTACCTTCGTTATTCCAAAATTCTGTTAGCTCATGTAGTTTGTCGATTCACTTCAAGCATTCACCGACATCAATCGAACTCCTGTGAACCGGATAGTGATGTTCATCGTCGTTCTTTAATACTGAGCTGTTCGTGGAGACCTATAGGCAATTTTTGATGCCTACAGATACCCCCTCCAAAGCGTTCCAGACTCGTTTCTTTTATAGAAGAGGCTGGAATACTTTGGATGTGATTGGTCTAGCCTTTAGTCTGCGTAAAGGACCTGTAGTTAGCTTCAACTCTTGGCTCCTTCGATTTTTGGTCTATTCAATGCTTTGACGAATAGCCGAAGTCCTTCCGGCGCTGCGTTTATCGCCTGGCCGTCGTCGGAGTCTCGAGTCTACCACCAGTGAGTTGAGTTTTGCTCGTGTTATTGAGTTGACTTTGAACTGACTATCTCTGTCACATTGTGCTGACTTAGGGTTTCAGATCACCGTATGTTGACTTTTTGTCGCAACGCGTTGAGTGGCGTTGACCTAGGGTTACGCGTTGACCGGCGTTGACCTTAGGGTTTCGAACGTCGAACTTTGACTTTTTGGTCGTAACGCGTTGACTGGCGTTGACCTAGGGTTACGCGTTGACCAGCGTTGACCCTAGGGTTTCGAATGTCGAACGTTGACTTTTTTGTCACAACACGTTAACTGGCGTTGACCTAGGGTTACGCGTTGACCGGTGTTGACCCTAGGGTTTAAATTGTCATACGTTGACACAGTTTATACTCGTATATTTACTGGAGTATACACAGTTTAAGCTCTTAAGGTATTGGAGCATGGCGGTCCTAAATGTCGGAATTGCAGGACCAACTATGAAAGTTGATTCATCTGCATGTGTGGTTCTTATTTTAATGTTGTTGGATAATCGAGTCACGAGACCAACTAACATTATAGGATTTTTGGCAAATCCTCAGCCATCAACGGGTTTGATGCGCCTTTACCGACTACCGTTTGAGTCGGGCTAGCATGCAGATTATTTAAGTCCGTTCCGCATGTGACGTTAAGCTAAAAGAGTTAACCCTTTTAGTGCTACGATGTTGAATACGTAGACTTCGTCTTTCTCCTGTGAAAGAACTAAACAGCAACGTGTATCAGACGTTAACTTAGGATTTTTGGCAAATCCTCAGCCATCAACGGATTTGATATGCCTTTACCAACTACCGTTTGAGTCGGGCTAGCATGCGGATTGTTCAAGTCCATTCCGTATGTAACGTTGTGCTAAGAGAATGAATTCTCTGAGACTTTGTGCTATGATGTCGAATACATAGGCTTCGCCATTATCACGGGAATAGGCTACCCGGCAACGTGTATTAGACGCTGACTTATCCCTATTTAGGCTTCGGGATAAAAGTCCCCAGAGTCAGGTTCTGGTGTCTTTTTGGTCGATAAAAGACTAAACCGACGCGTGTTAGGCGTCGGCATATCCTTTCTTAGGATTCAGGATGAAATTCCCCATGCGTGTAAGGCATGGATTTTGGTGTTATTAATAACAACCTGCCACAATGTTGAATATGTGGACGGATGTTCTTTTCAACGGTTAAGAACTAACCGGCAGCGCGGGTTAAGCGCAGACTTATCCTTGCTTAGGTTTCAGGATAGAATACCCCAGAATCGAACTCTGGTGTCTTTTTGTACGGAAAAAGACTAAACCGGCAGCGCGTGTTAGGCGCAGACTTATCCCTGCTTAGGATTCGGGATAAAATTCCTCATGCGTATGACGCACGGACTTTAAAAGTTTGAAAAGTGGTGTCTTCTCTTGGGGCAAAGACGAACCCGATACGGGAGAGGAAGAATTTTATATCCTATCTCCCAAAGCTGAAGAGGAAGAATTTTATATTCTATCTCCAGTTGGAAAGGAGACTCGATGTGGGATCTCCACCCCCAGAATCCGAAAAGGTAAAACTAAGAGTGAGATCTCCATTCCGAGTATCGAAAAGATTCGGATAACCCTAACTGTCGGAAGGTTTGATTACCGAACTAAAGATGAATTTCTCATTTGTCGAGAGTGAATTGTGGTTTTGGTCCTAACTGTAGGAAGGTTTGACCAAGCAGGAGTTTGAGATGACCCTAACTGTAGGAAGGTTTGATCACTCGATTTGAAAGTGGACCTCTCGTTCATTGGAGGAATCGAGAGGGGATTTTGGTTTTGGTCCTAACTGTAGGAAGGTTTGACCAAGCAGGAGTTTGAGATGACCCTAACTGTAGGAAGGTTTGATCACTCGATTTGAAAGTGGACCTCTCGTTCATTAGAGGAATCGAGAGGGGATTTTGGTTTTGGTCCTAACTGTAGGAAGGTTTGACCAAGTAGGGGTTTGAGATGACCCTAACTGTAGGAGGGTTTGATCACTCGATGAAGGGTTTTGACGTTAAGTAATCAGGACTTAGCACGTCAAGCTTTGGAAATTGCCATGGATTGGCGGACAGAAAATTTAGTGGACCCACCATCAATTGACTTGATCAGTGGGGTATTTTTGTGAGGAAAGATTAATCTGTCAAAAGGATCGAATCTCGTCTCAACAAGATAACTCATGAGAATTAGTGAATTTGATAACAATAATGGAAAACATTCCAACCTTTAGAGTTTAAATGTGGATGTTTTACTTATCACTTTTATAGTGATTGGGTTATCCCTAAGAATATCACCCGTGATATTCTTTCGGGAACTTCCCGATACATGAATAATCCACCCCCAGCTTTCCTTGTGGAACCGGATCCGACATTGTACTCAGTTATATGACCGGGTTATCCTTAAGAATATTACATATAAAAATTCTTCAAGAACTTCCCATGAAAGAAATGAAACAGTTTAGACTCATATACATTGTATCAGGGAGCAGTTTAACCTCTTATACCGGTCGGAGGATTGAGAAGCAGTTTATACTCTTATACTTATCGGAGTGTTAAGAAGCAGTTTATACTCTTATACTTGTCGGAGTGTTAAGAAGCAGTTTATACTCTTATACTTGTCGGAGTCTTAATAATACGAGTTGCCGTGCGAGCACCTTTAATCGCGGAATTATCAAAGGTGGGTTGAGGAGAAAGAATAAGAATACAAGAATAACTCAGATTTTGGACGAAGGAAAATACCTCCTCTAGATTATGAGTATGTAATTTATAATCTCTCACAATCTCACTCTAGAATTGAAGAACAAGCTCTCCAAATCTCAATTACAAGTTAATCTCTCTTGATTTAACTCCCTGATTGTTTAGAAACCCTAAAACAATCCCTTATATAGGTGTACAAACGTGGATGGCAGTTTGGTAAATAACCAGACCCAAAACCAACAGGAATTCGTGTGAACAGAATCCCAAACGAACCAGGAAACCCTCGATGAGTCGACTCATGACTGAGATGAGTCGACTCGACAGAAACTGGAGAAATCTCAATAACCAGCGATGAGTCGACTCATGACTGAGATGAGTCGACTCGACAGAAACTGGAGAAATCTCAATAACCAGCGATGAGTCGACTCATGACAGTCATGAGTCGACTCAACCTGATGAGTCGACTCATAACAGTCATGAGTCGACTCACAGGCTGAAAACTGGGTACTTCGATTCTTCTGCTCGTCGTCTTGTTCCACGCTTCCTCCTGTGTTCCCTTATACTGTTTGACACCCCCTATTCTCATGCTAGTATGAGAATCATCTATCCTCAAGCTCCCACTGGGTACTTCGATTCTTCTGCTCGTCGTCTTGTTCCACGCTTCCTCCTGTGTTCCCTTATACTGTTTGGCACCCCTTATTCTCATGCTAGTATGAGAATCATCTATCCTCAAGCTCCCATGAGGATCGCTAAGTTCCGAAGAGAAGATACACCCGTATCATGTGTCCCCTCTTTAAGAACTTGAAGTCCCGTTCAAGTTAGAACTTCAGCTGAGGAAACTCGCGAGCCCCTCCTTCCTTATTGAACCACTTAGCCTTGCTAGGAACTTGACCTTGACGTCCGATAAGAAACGACTCCTTCATTCCCCTTCTTGTCGTGGTCGTCTTTCGCTCCAAAATGCAGTCTTCCTTCAGCGGCTCCTCTCTATCAAACCATAAGTCATCAACATGCGGTAAGATCACCTTGTCATCACCTTCATCATCCAGTAATGGAGGCTCAAACAACTTCAAGTACTCAGCATTGATCACCGAATACATGCCTAAGTAAGGCGGCAAATCCAGCCTAAAAGCGTTGTCGCCAATCTGATCGAGAATCCGAAACGGACCATAACGAATAGGCTTCAACTTCTTGCCTTCTCCTTTTAGCCTCTCCTTACTCAATTTCAGCCACACCATATCGCCCACGCCAAAGTTACAAGGAACCCGATGTTGATCATGCTTCGCCTTGTATTTTGCTTGTGACTTCTTCAATTGTGCTTCAACCGTGGCATGAATCTGTGCAATCTTCTCCAGAAATCGCTGAGCCCGTTGTCTTTCATTCCCCTCCTTGCCGTCCATCGTAGATTCACTTGAAAACACGAGATCAAACGGACTCGGTGGTAAGAATCCATAACAAGTCTCAAACGGTGACTTTCCCGAAGATCCATGAATCGCCCGATTAAAAGCAAACTGCAAATATGGTAAGCTCTCATCCCAAGTCTTGGGATGCCTGGAATTATACCCCCGCAACATATGCACCATAGTCCGGTTGAATACCTCTGTCTGCCCGTCTGTTTGTGGACGAAAAGCCGTGCTCTTCTTTAATCTAGTGTCCATCAGACTCCACAAAGAATCCCAAAAATGCCCGAGAAAACGGCTATCCCGATCCGAAATAATCGAGCTCGGCAACCCAAAGTGCTTCCACACATGCTCAAAGAACAATTGTGCTGTATACAAAACTCATAATCATTTTCATGATTAACAGGCATGCTATAAAAATGAAGTAGTTTTATATGTTCACTCCGTGTTGAAGTCAAAATGACAGCACTGAACTTGTAAACAACTAAACAAGTAATAATGAAGTTGCAGAATTATCAAAATAAATTATTAACAGGCTGCTATATAACACTCGTGTCTATTGCATGCAGATTTCATTCGGATGGTACTTCAATAAGAAAATTTTAGCAAGAAATCAGATATTCCATCTAAAAAGACATGGTTCTACATTTGTTTCCAACAAAGATAATTTGATCAAAAGTACCATATATGCATCTTTCAATACAGGAACTTCGTGGAACATAAAAAAATTCACAATACAGCTACACAAAAAGAGACAAAAAAACAGAGAGGATATCCATAACATTGACACTCCGATCTTAATGAACCAAGGAAATTTGCAATGGCAAAAAAAAGTTCTCATTTGCAAAGCATCTATAAAACAGGTTTTCCATCCTTTTAAATATGACACGGCAGAGCAACAATGAATCATAATGCATTAACTACAATATAAATTTTATCAGGCTCTCATCAGATTTCTTTTGGACCAACGAATTTGAAGAACAGTTCGACAAATATTTCTAATTCCCAAGGCATTCAATAACATTCATTAACTTGACAAAGCAATCGTGTGGCATAAACCTGTCACAATAGATGGGCAGCAAAACAATAGAAGCGCTCAATGAGATCGAAAAGTATCACCTCTTCTATAGTCAAAATCAAACAGAGTTGATTCATCTAAAATGAAGCTTAAAAAGTTCAAACATAAAAGCTAACTCCTAGATTGAATCTTACCAGGTTTGGAATAAAAACCAACTATTATCGAAAATTGACTTCTAAATACACTGATAATCTCATATTATAGAAATATCCATAAACAGGTACCGAACAGAATGGGAATCCTGTGAAAGCATATATACTTTGTAAAGAGTTAGAAATACCTGTGAGCCTCAAAAAGCTTATCATCAGAGCCCTCATTTATATAGTTCATTGCAAGCAGCCGGTTCTGCAAGAAGTTAATTGCTTGAGAAAATTTCATAGAAAGCACCAGAAGAATCAAACAGCATAGGTAATTTCTACTTAGCATTCAGTACATGATTCATGACTTAGATATTGAATGTCTAAACATCCAAGAATCTACCAGAACATCTAGACTGGAAGACGATATATTGTAATGATGTAAAACTCAATACATGTTACGGCAGGAAAATTTCAGTAGAATTACAACCAACAGCAACCTCAACTAATGAATAGAATGTTATGGAAAAAATAGGTCACGCTATACAAATAAATTCTGAATGCTTTATTGACACTGATAGATAGTACTATTTTTTTTCCTTAGCTTCCAATATACATAAAGAGTAATGCTTCATAAGATCCACGAATAGCTGATATTTTGTGAATAGTTTATTCATAAGAAGATTTACAGAAACCATGCCCCGAAAAACAGTTGAATGAGAATATTAGTGAATGATTCACCAATATGTCAATGTAATAATACAAAAAATGAGCTAGATTTTTGCAGTAACTAGTAAAAGAAAAAGTAGGTAGAAAGAACATGTGCTGTGTTTCACTACATACTAGCAAAAAACCAAGCTTCCAACATAAATAGTGACGCTTCATAAGATCCATGAATAGTTGATATTTTGTGAATAACTTATCCATAAGAAGATTTACAGAAACCATTCACCGAAAAACGATTGAATTAGAATATTAGCGAATGGTTCACCAATTCGTCAATGTAATAATACAAAAAATGAGTTAGATTTGTAATAACTAACTAGCAAAAAACAAGCATATACATAATAACCTCTAATACTGCAAAAACAGAGTGCATGAATTGTGAATTCCTCCAATAAGGTTATAATTATCGATAGAAATGAATAACTACATGTAGGCGTCAAAAAATGCTTACAGACATTCAAACACCACTCAAGACGATATAGAAGAACAATATACACGTCATCAAGCAACATATGGCGGCGCGGCAGGACATGGTGCCGCGGCTATGGCGCGGCAGACCAAGGTGCCGCGGCTAAGGCGCGGCAGACCAAGGTGCCGCGGCTAAGGCGCGGCAGCCTATGGTGTCGCGGCTTAACCGCTGCAACCTATGGTGCCGCGGCAGTTAAAGCAGGATGCTACAGCAGTTATAATACAGTTATCTGATGATTATTTAAAGTCCACGTGGCGGAGTATCAGAAATAGAACGTGTGCTGATGTGGAAAAGCAGTTAAACCACGAAAAAGGTGGTTAAAGGTCGTGGGAGAACTGTTTCAAACACGTATGAACGTGGGTGTAACTGCCCCTTTAGCCGCGGCAGTGTCGACTGCCGCGCTCTTTGGCCGCGACAGTGTCGACTGTCGCGCCCTTTAGCCGCGACAGCATCAGCTGCCGCGCCTAAAGAGACAGTTATTGACCAGCTATTTCTTCAGTTATCGTCTAAGGAGGCTATAAATACCCCCCTATAGCCATCATTGACAGGGGCTGAGCATTTTCCAGAGAGATTAGAGCAGAGAGCCTTGAGTTTTGGTGAATTAGAGCAAGAGAGAGAGTCTTCCTTCTTCACAAACATCCTCAAGAAGCTTCTAGCGAGTCCTAGAGATCTAAGCTCAGACTTGATCTTTGGAAGAGTGAACATCTTACATCGATAAGATATTCGCTTCAAATTCTTACTTCGATAAACGAAGGAAGAATCATTAAACCCCTCACGGTTCAATCAGAATCTGTGATTTGGTGGTCCACGAGTCAAAGCGCTCCCGGCACAGGCAAAGATCCCACGAAAGCAGTGATCCAAACAACGATCCTGCGTTTATTTTCTCAAGAGTTGTAATTTTCTTTTTGTTGTGTAAAAGAGTCTTATAAAAAGGCTGTTTTCTTTGAATTTATTGTAATCGACCGAAGATATAATGAATTCCATGACAAAACCAACTTTTGACCCAAACAAGCTGGCGACCACAGTGGGAGCCAACGGTCTCGCTGCCGAGACCGTCGTGTCGCAGCCGATCAAGATTCCAGTTGAATCCATGGTCGAATACGAATTCGACCAAACCAAGTTTGAGGAATATTTCTCATCATCCTCTTCAAGATCTTCAGTATCTCGCAAGTACAAGAGGATCTCACAATTGAGGAAGAGTTGCATGCCAAAGAAGGCACAAAATGAAGACTCTCGCTTGATTGTTGCTGAGAATTTCACTCGCAATACTTCTGCTCACAATGGCTCTTATCTAGTTAAAGAGTCATCGAATCAAAGCCCGCCGGCATTGACGAAAAGAGCTCGTCAGAGACAACGCCAACGCTGTGCTCGCCAAATGGCTAAAGCCTTGGAACAAACCGACGGGGTTCGTTACCACGCGGACCTAGAGTCGAGGAGACATCGAGTGGTTCAGTTGTCTCAACAACCAATCACTCGTATCTCTGCTAAAACAACGACGGATGAATGGACTATTGTCAAAAAGACTCGTTCGACCCTCAAAGAACGTATACAAAAACGTCGTGCAAAAGCTGCTAATGCCCATGCTCTCTCACAACAAAGACGAGAAAAGAGAAAGGAAATGGTGACCAAAGAATCACCAAAACTTCGTCAAGTTTGGATTCCAAAGTCTGGACTTATGCAAAATCAGCATTCGGAGCCCGTTAAGACTCCATACCCACAAGGGGGTGGTTCTAAACGTGCGACTCCCGACATAACCTTGGATCGCTTAAAGACAAAAATAAATTGTCCTGAGAATGCCAACAAGGTTTTATACCCCCAGAAGAAGACGCATTCACCAAATGATATCGTCATACCTGGGAGATCATACCAACAGACGATACGATTTTTTGGCAATCATACCGATGAATCGTATTATCAAGTTGAAGTTGTGAATAATTTTCGAAAGAGAGTTATTCGAGAGATAAACTCTCGTTGTTCCTGTGCGCGACTCGTTAAAACAGCATTATCAGAATGTGACTGTTTCAAACGAGAAGTCATCCCACGAAAAGTCTCTGTATTATCGAAACCTAAGCCGAGACATTTCCGCAAAAGAAGAGCAGCTGTCCAAAATGATGAATTCCCTGAAGTCACCATCAACGTGGCTGATAGAAGAAAGTCTAAACAGCATTCAAGTGACTCAAATCCCGACTTTTCCCCGAAAGGAAAAGTCAATCCAAGAATTGCTCAAAGGATGTCTCGACTCCAATTAGGAGCTATCAGACGCAGAGACTACAAGAGAATGCAAGAAGGAATGTCCTCGGAGGATGAATTCTCGGACACTTATTCTGCAATCGCTTCTGATGATACAATGTCTAGCACAGGACAAATCAGAGAAGTATTCACAATCACTGCTGATCAGTTCACTCAAATACTTCAGGAAGCTCTAGCCAAACAACGTGAAGAAATTAGAGCTGAAGTGAAGACAGAAATGAAGTTGGCTATCCAACAAATGAGAGAACTGTTAACTCAACAGCCTCAACCTCCTGAGTCCAATCAGCGATTTGAATCCAGCCACCACACTCGGAATGTTGTAGATGACAGTGATCCAGAGGTGGATGAAGTCATTATGGCTGATACACCTCCCAATGGCAATAACGCTGGGGGTGGTTTAACGGATCCTCCCAATAACGACATTGGGGGTGGTTCAATAGCACCTCTCACTGGGGGTGGTCCAATTATCTTTACTCGACATCATTCAGAAAGAAATGAAGACGATAACGGGAAAATGCAAAAACTTGAAGACAAAATCAATGCTTTGATGACGGCTCAAGAAGTTAAGAAGACGGGTATTCCATGTCCTTATCCGAGGGAATGGGATTCAATACCATACCCGACCAAATTCTGTCCCTATCCAAGAGAATGGGATTCAATACCGTATCCGACAAAGTTCAATCTGATTAACTTCACACCGTTTGAAGGGAAGAGCTCGCCTATTCAGCACTTGATCTATTTCAAGTCGCATCTCGGCGCAATATCTGGGAACGAAGCCCTGATGGTCCGGTCATTCGTAGGAACCCTCCGCGGGCCCGCCTTCGATTGGTACCGACGGCTCAAGCCAGAGAGCGTCAATTGCTGGGATGACATGGAAAGTTTGTTCCTCAGCAACTTCTTCGATGATGACACCGAAGTGTCAATCGGAACTCTTTTGGATGAGAAGCAAAAAGACGGAGAGTCAGTCGACAATTTTGTCAAGCGTTTCCGTAACATGGCTATGAATTGCAGAGATCCTATTACAGAGGAGTTCATCCTGCAAACATGCCACAATAACCTCTCCATCGATGTCTTGGAAGCTCTGGGGGTTGAGCCGTCCACAACTTGGAAGGAGTTAAAATTTCGTGGCGAACAAGCTGAACACTTTCTTAAAAGAAAGGAAGGTGAGAAAGGCCAACAAATGACATCTGCAATCATTGGAAACGCAACTCTCGATCCGAGGTTCCAAAAGGATTATTCTTTCGAAGATGATGAAGCTCCAGCCATATTGGAATACCTCCTCGCTAATGACAAAATCGAGCTACCACCTATTAAAGATCAGGATGGTGCTAAGATGATTACGGATCCAAATTACTGTGCGTATCACAGAAGGATTCTTCATCCCACCGAGATTTGCTTTGGACTCAAAAACAAGATCCAAGCCTTAATTGACTCCGGCGTCATAACGGCGAAAGAATTCGAGTAAAGACGACCAGACTACTCCATCGGATACACGAGTATAAACTGTTTTCCCCAACTCCAGTGGGTGCACGAGTATAAACTGTATTCCATTACTCCATCGGATACACGAGTATAAACTGTTTTCCCCAACTCCAGTGGGTGCACGAGTATAAACTGTATTCCATTACTCCATCGGATACACGAGTATAAACTGTTTTCCCCAACTCCAGTGGGTGCACGAGTATAAACTGTATTCCATTACTCCATCGGATACACGAGTATAAACTATTTTCCCCAACTCCAGTGGGGGCACGAGTATAAACTGTATTCCACAACTCCATTGGGTACACGAGTATAAACTGTTTCCCTCACTCCGAAAAGTATACGAGTATAAACTGCTCCTCGATACTCCAGAAGGTATATGAGTCTAAACTATTTCCTTTCCTTAACGGGAAGTTCCTGGAGAATCCTATATTCTTAAGGATAACCCGAACATATGACTGAGGTTAACGTACTCCTCGTTATACCCAGTTTTACAAAGAAAGCTGGGGGTCGATAATTCATGTAATGGGAAGTTCCTGGAAGAATGTTAAATATAATATTCTTAGGGATAACCCGATTATTATGGACAGAATGATAAATACTAAGCTCCTATTATGATTTTCGAACACTCTTTTGCTGAGATGAGATTCGATCACTTCGTTAGATCAATCTTCCCTCATAAAACCCATTTGGTCAAACCTTTAAACAGTTAGGACCAAAGCCAAAATCCCCTCTCGATTCGTTCCATGAACGAGAGGTCCACAAATTGAATGATCAAACCTTTAAACAGTTAGGATCATCTCAGAACTCCCACTTGGTCAAACCTTTAAACAGTTAGGACCAAAGTCAAAATCCCCTCTTGATTCGTTCCATGAACGAGAGGTCTACAAATTGAATGATCAAACCTTTAAACAGTTAGGATCATCTCAGAACTCCCACTTGGTCAAACCTTTAAACAGTTAGGACCAAAGCCAAAGTCCCCTCTCGATTCATTTCGTGAACGAGAGGTCCACAAATTGAACGATCAAACCTTTAAACAGTTAGGATCGTCTCAAATTCCCATCTTGGTCAAACCTTTAAACAGTTAGGACCAAAGCCAAAATCCCCTCTTGACACTTTAAATTTCCTTTATACCAGGAGATAGAATATAAAATTCTTCCTCTCCATCATCGGGTTTATCTCTACCAACAAACAAGAGATCAGGAGATAGAATATAAAATTCTTCCTCTCCATCATTGGGTTTATCTCTACCAACAAAAAAGAGACCAGGAGATAGAATATAAAATTCTTCCTCTCCAATTTCTGGGTTTATCTCTACCAACAAACAAGAGACCAGGAGATAGAATATAAAATTCTTCCTCTCCATCATCGGGTTTATCTCTACCAACAAAAAAGAGACCAGGAGATAGAATATAAAATTCTTCCTCTCCAATTTCGGGTTTATCTCCACCAACAAAAAAGAGATTATATTACTCCAATAGGTATACGAGTCTAAACTGTTTCCCTACCATCAACAGGAAGTTTCTGGAGAATATTACTCAGAATATTCTTAAGAATAACCTGCATACTCCAATAGGTACACGAGTCTAAACTGTTTTCCTACCCTCAACAGGAAGTTTCTGGAGAATATTACTCAGAATATTCTTAAGAATAACCTGAATACTCCAATAGGTACACGAGTCTAAACTGTTTCCCTAATCTCAACAGGAAGTTTCTGGAGAATATCACTCAGAATATTCTTAAGAATAACCTGAATACTCCAATAGGTACACGAGTCTAAACTGTTTCCCTAATCTCAACAGGAAGTTTCTGGAGAATATCACTCAGAATATTCTTAAGAATAACCTGAATACTCCAATAGGTACACGAGTCTAAACTGTTTCCCTAATCTCAACAGGAAGTTTCTGGAGAATATCACTCAGAATATTCTTAAGAATAACCTGAATACTCCAATAGGTACACGAGTCTAAACTGTTTCCCTAATCTCAACAGGAAGTTTCTGGAGAATATCACTCAGAATATTCTTAAGAATAACCTGAATACTCCAATAGGTACACGAGTCTAAACTGTTTCCCTAATCTCAACAGGAAGTTTCTGGAGAATATCACTCAGAATATTCTTAAGAATAACCTGAATACTCCAATAGGTACACGAGTCTAAACTGTTTCCCTAATCTCAACAGGAAGTTTCTGGAGAATATCACTCAGAATATTCTTAAGAATAACCTGAATACTCCAATAGGTACACGAGTCTAAACTGTTTCCCTAATCTCAACAGGAAGTTTCTGGAGAATATCACTCAGAATATTCTTAAGAATAACCTGAATACTCCAATAGGTACACGAGTCTAAACTGTTTCCCTAATCTCAACAGGAAGTTTCTGGAGAATATCACTCAGAATATTCTTAAGAATAACCTGAATACTCCAATAGGTACACGAGTCTAAACTGTTTCCCTAATCTCAACAGGAAGTTTCTGGAGAATATCACTCAGAATATTCTTAAGAATAACCTGAATACTCCAATAGGTACACGAGTCTAAACTGTTTCCCTAATCTCAACAGGAAGTTTCTGGAGAATATCACTCAGAATATTCTTAAGAATAACCTGAATACTCCAATAGGTACACGAGTCTAAACTGTTTCCCTAATCTCAACAGGAAGTTTCTGGAGAATATCACTCAGAATATTCTTAAGAATAACCTGAATACTCCAATAGGTACACGAGTCTAAACTGTTTCCCTAATCTCAACAGGAAGTTTCTGGAGAATATCACTCAGAATATTCTTAAGAATAACCTGAATACTCCAATAGGTACACGAGTCTAAACTGTTTCCCTAATCTCAACAGGAAGTTTCTGGAGAATATCACTCAGAATATTCTTAAGAATAACCTGAATACTCCAATAGGTACACGAGTCTAAACTGTTTCCCTAATCTCAACAGGAAGTTTCTGGAGAATATCACTCAGAATATTCTTAAGAATAACCTGAATACTCTGTAAGTGTAGCGGGTTATCCTGCAAGTGTAGCGGGTTAGACTGTAAGTGTAGCAGGTTATATTGACTGTAAGTGTAGCAGGTTATATTGTAAGTATAGTGTGTTATGCTGTAAGTGTAGCGGGTTATCCTGTAAGTGTAGCGTGTTATCCTGTAAGTGTAAGCGGGTTGACTGTAAGTGTAGCGTGTTATCCTGTAAGTGTAGCGTGTTAGACTGTAAGTGTAGCGTGTTATGCTGTAAGTGTAGCGGGTTAGACCGTAAGTGTAGCGTGTTATGCTGTAAGTGTAGCGGGTTATCCTGTAAGTGTAGCGGGTTATCCTGTAAGTGTAGCGTGTTATCCTGTACAGTCTACCATGCTACACTTACAGTCTACCACGCTACAATTTCAGTCTATCACGCTACACTTACAGTCTACCACGCTACACTTACAGGTTATCACGCTACACTTTGAATTTATCACGCTACACTTACAATCAAAGAGATCTGCAGTTTATCACACTTGGTTGCACTCACAAAATTGCACAAGAACAAAATAACACTCATAAAATTACACAAAATTCCACAAAATAGCACTCACAAAATTGCACAAAATTCCAGTCTTACAAACTCCAAAATTGCACAAACAATAACGATATTGCACTAACAACACTTTCATTATCTACTTTCAAAAACTTACAATCTGAAACAATATGTTACAAATCAAACTCCAAAATTACACAAATCTTCAAAATATACTTAGCATAACTAATCATATATTCAAGGCAAGCTCTAGACTTTTTAAAATGTTACAAATCTTCACAAAAAACATAGCATAACTGATCATATATTCAAGGCAAGCTCCAGGCTTTCAAAAATGTTACAAATCTTTAAAATGTACATAATATAACTGATATTATATTCAAGGCAAGCTTCAGACTTTACAAAATGTTACAAATCTTCAATATTACACAAATCTTCAAAATGTACATATAGCATAACTGACTCCATTAACTCTACCCAGCAATTTCTCTTTCACAATCTTCAAAGCAAGCTCCATACTCTCCAACTCTTTATAAGCAAAATTTACAGGTACAAAATTCCAGATTCTCCAGATTTCACACCTCTTGCTTTGCAAATCTATTGTGTACAAATTAGATTTAGTTCAACAGAAACGATACATTCATAAATTGATAAAACCAATTCTACAATTAGATTTAGTTCAACAAAAAGGGATAGCACAAAAGAACATCAATGAACTAACCCTAACCCCCCAACCCCGACCCCGACCCTGACCCTAACCCTAATCGAGTATATAGAAATGAGATTTCACACGAAATCACTCCTCCTCGTCATCGAAAGAGATCCCGAAGCCAAAATCATCAAGCATCTTGTTGATCGTTGAAGAATTGTAGTGTCTCGTTGGAGAGGGTGGAGGTGTGTCCGGCTGCCTCGAGATCCGTCGTGGGCCTTTTCAAGACATCAAGCACTAAAATCATGGGCCTTTCTTCCTTTCTTCTTCGATTTCTTGGAGGGGGCATGAGAGGTGGGATCGGAGGAGGAAGACAAAGCCTTGAGGAAGGAGGAAGACGAAGACCTGAGGAAGAAGGAAAATGAGGAGAGAGAGAGGGGGTCTGGTTTAAGTGGGGGTATTGAAGGGTATTTTAGGGTTTTTATCATGTTTGGGTATGAATACCAGTGTTGTATATACAGTATTTTAGAAATTGGGTTTAAAGGCAAAAACAAAAAGAAACTTGGGTTTAAGAATACAAAGAATAGTTATTGGGCTTAGAGGTAAAGATGAGTAAACAAATGGGCCTAGAAATAAAAAACCATATTTCTTATTATCTGAATTTATATTATGGGGATCATATGTTCAACAATGGTAAGTAAGTCTCTGCTGCACACCAAAATATTAGAAGATCTCTTTGCAACGTAATCGCGTCAGAGCACAAAAAAAATGAAATA